>NW_027449047.1:0-37940 GCF_030867145.1 Opisthocomus hoazin
TCAACAGCTTTCCAGGCTAGCTCCTTCTGGCTGCCAGCTATCTGCAGACGTTCGCATTTTCGGAGCAGGGCTGCCGGAGGCTCCCGCCACGGAGCCCCAAAGATACGTTTGACGTTTGAGGTGGCAAGACAAGCAAGCAGCCCCAGTCTCTGTGCCTCTGTGCGAGCAGTGCCATGGGCAGATGAGGCTGAGCAACAGCTTTCCAGGCTAGCTCCTTCTGGCTGCCAGCTATCTGCAGACGTTCGCATTTTCGGAGCAGGGCTGCCGGAGGCTCCCTCCACGGACCTCCAAAGATACGTCTGACGTTTGAGGTGGCAAGACAAGCAAGCAGCCCCAGTCTCTGTGCCTCTGTGCGAGCAGTGCCATGGGCAGATGAGGCTGAGCAACAGCTTTCCAGGCTAGCTCCTTCTGGCTGCCAGCTATCTGCCGACGTTCGCATTTTCAGAGCAGGGCTGCCGGAGGCTCCCTCCACGGACCTCCAAAGATACGTCTGACGTTTGAGGTGGCAAGACAAGCAAGCAGCCCCAGTCTCTGTGCCTCTGTGCGAGCAGTGCCATGGGCAGATGAGGCTGAGCAACAGCTTTCCAGGCTAGCTCCTTCTGGCTGCCGGCTATCTGCAGACGTTCGCATTTTCGGAGCAGGGCTGCCCGAGGCTCCCTCCACGGACCTCCAAAGATACGTCTGACGTTTGAGGTGGCAAGACAAGCAAGCAGCCCCAGTCTCTGTGCCTCTGTGCGAGCAGTGCCATGGGCAGATGAGGCTGAGCAACAGCTTTCCAGGCTAGCTCCTTCTGGCTGCCAGCTATCTGCAGACGTTCGCATTTTCGGAGCAGGGCTGCCGGAGGCTCCCGCCACGGAGCCCCAAAGATACGTTTGACGTTTGAGGTGGCAAGACAAGCAAGCAGCCCCAGTCTCTGTGCCTCTGTGCGAGCAGTGCCATGGGCAGATGAGGCTGAGCAACAGCTTTCCAGGCTAGCTCCTTCTGGCTGCCAGCTATCTGCAGACGTTCGCATTTTCGGAGCAGGGCTGCCGGAGGCTCCCTCCACGGACCTCCAAAGATACGTCTGACGTTTGAGGTGGCAAGACAAGCAAGCAGCCCCAGTCTCTGTGCCTCTGTGCGAGCAGTGCCATGGGCAGATGAGGCTGAGCAACAGCTTTCCAGGCTAGCTCCTTCTGGCTGCCAGCTATCTGCAGACGTTCACATTTTCGGAGCAGGGCTGCCCGAGGCTCCCTCCACGGACCTCCAAAGATACGTCTGACGTTTGAGGTGGCAAGACAAGCAAGCAGCCCCAGTCTCTGTGCCTCTGTGCGAGCAGTGCCATGGGCAGATGAGGCTGAGCAACAGCTTTCCAGGCTAGCTCCTTCTGGCTGCGAGCTATCTGCAGACGTTCACATTTTCGGAGCAGGGCTGCCGGAGGCTCCCTCCACGGACCTCCAAAGATACGTCTGACGTTTGAGGTGGCAAGACAAGCAAGCAGCCCCAGTCTCTGTGCCTCTGTGCGAGCAGTGCCATGGGCAGATGAGGCTGAGCAACAGCTTTCCAGGCTAGCTCCTTCTGGCTGCCAGCTATCTGCAGACGTTCGCATTTTCGGAGCAGGGCTGCCGGAGGCTCCCTCCACGGACCTCCAAAGATACGTCTGACGTTTGAGGTGGCAAGACAAGCAAGCAGCCCCAGTCTCTGTGCCTCTGTGCGAGCAGTGCCATGGGCAGATGAGGCTGAGCAACAGCTTTCCAGGCTAGCTCCTTCTGGCTGCCAGCTATCTGCAGACGTTCGCATTTTCGGAGCAGGGCTGCCGGAGGCTCCCTCCACGGACCTCCAAAGATACGTCTGACGTTTGAGGTGGCAAGACAAGCAAGCAGCCCCAGTCTCTGTGCCTCTGTGCGAGCAGTGCCATGGGCAGATGAGGCTGAGCAACAGCTTTCCAGGCTCGCTCCTTCTGGCTGCCAGCTATCTGCAGACGTTCGCATTTTCGGAGCAGGGCTGCCGGAGGCTCCCTCCACGGACCTCCAAAGATACGTCTGACGTTTGAGGTGGCAAGACAAGCAAGCAGCCCCAGTCTCTGTGCCTCTGTGCGAGCAGTGCCATGGGCAGATGAGGCTGAGCAACAGCTTTCCAGGCTAGCTCCTTCTGGCTGCCAGCTATCTGCAGACGTTCGCATTTTCGGAGCAGGGCTGCCGGAGGCTCCCTCCACGGACATCCAAAGATACGCCTGACGTTTGAGGTGGCAAGACAAGCAAGCAGCCCCAGTCTCTGTGCCTCTGTGCGAGCAGTGCCATGGGCAGATGAGGCTGAGCAACAGCTTTCCAGGCTAGCTCCTTCTGGCTGCCAGCTATCTGCAGACGTTCGCATTTTCGGAGCAGGGCTGCCGGAGGCTCCCTCCACGGACCTCCAAAGATACGTCTGACGTTTGAGGTGGCAAGACAAGCAAGCAGCCCCAGTCTCTGTGCCTCTGTGCGAGCAGTGCCATGGGCAGATGAGGCTGAGCAACAGCTTTCCAGGCTAGCTCCTTCTGGCTGCCAGCTATCTGCTGACGTTCGCATTTTCGGAGCAGGGCTGCCGGAGGCTCCCTCCACGGACCTCCAAAGATACGTCTGACGTTTGAGGTGGCAAGACAAGCAAGCAGCCCCAGTCTCTGTGCCTCTGTGCGAGCAGTGCCATGGGCAGATGAGGCTGAGCAACAGCTTTCCAGGCTAGCTCCTTCTGGCTGCCAGCTATCTGCAGACGTTCGCATTTTCGGAGCAGGGCTGCCGGAGGCTCCCTCCACGGACCTCCAAAGATACGTCTGACCTTTGAGGTGGCAAGACAAGCAAGCAGCCCCAGACTCTGTGCCTCTGTGCGAGCAGTGCCATGGGCAGATGAGGCTGAGCAACAGCTTTCCAGGCTAGCTCCTTCTGGCTGCCAGCTATCTGCAGACGTTCGCATTTTCGGAGCAGGGCTGCCGGAGGCTCCCTCCACGGACCTCCAAAGATACGTCTGACGTTTGAGGTGGCAAGACAAGCAAGCAGCCCCAGTCTCTGTGCCTCTGTGCGAGCAGTGCCATGGGCAGATGAGGCTGAGCAATAGCTTTCCAGGCTAGCTCCTTCTGGCTGCCAGCTATCTGCAGACGTTCGCATTTTCGGAGCAGGGCTGCCGGAGGCTCCCTCCACGGACCTCCAAAGATACGTCTGACGTTTGAGGTGGCAAGACAAGCAAGCAGCCCCAGTCTCTGTGCCTCTGTGCGAGCAGTGCCATGGGCAGATGAGGCTGAGCAACAGCTTTCCAGGCTAGCTCCTTCTGGCTGCCAGCTATCTGCAGACGTTCGCATTTTCGGAGCAGGGCTGCCGGAGGCTCCCTCCACGGACCTCCAAAGATACGTCTGACGTTTGAGGTGGCAAGACAAGCAAGCAGCCCCAGTCTCTGTGCCTCTGTGCGAGCAGTGCCATGGGCAGATGAGGCTGAGCAACAGCTTTCCAGGCTAGCTCCTTCTGGCTGCCAGCTATCTGCAGACGTTCGCATTTTCGGAGCAGGGCTGCCCGAGGCTCCCTCCACGGACCTCCAAAGATACGTCTGACGTTTGAGGTGGCAAGACAAGCAAGCAGCCCCAGTCTCTGTGCCTCTGTGCGAGCAGTGCCATGGGCAGATGAGGCTGAGCAACAGCTTTCCAGGCTAGCTCCTTCTGGCTGCCAGCTATCTGCAGACGTTCGCATTTTCGGAGCAGGGCTGCCGGAGGCTCCCGCCACGGACCTCCAAAGATACGTCTGACGTTTGAGGTGGCAAGACAAGCAAGCAGCCCCAGTCTCTGTGCCTCTGTGCGAGCAGTGCCATGGGCAGATGAGGCTGAGCAACAGCTTTCCAGGCTAGCTCCTTCTGGCTGCCAGCTATCTGCAGACGTTCGCATTTTCGGAGCAGGGCTGCCGGAGGCTCCCTCCACAGACCTCCAAAGATACGTCTGACGTTTGAGGTGGCAAGACAAGCAAGCAGCCCCAGTCTCTGTGCCTCTGTGCGAGCAGTGCCATGGGCAGATGAGGCTGAGCAACAGCTTTCCAGGCTAGCTCCTTCTGGCTGCCAGCTATCTGCAGACGTTCGCATTTTCGGAGCAGGGCTGCCGGAGGTGCCCACCACAGAGTCCCAAGGATACGTTTGACGTTTGAGGTGGCAAGACAAGCAAGCAGCCCCAGTCTCTGTGCCTCTGTGCGAGCAGTGCCATGGGCAGATGAGGCTGAGCAACAGCTTTCCAGGCTAGCTCCTTCTGGCTGCGAGCTATCTGCAGACGTTCGCATTTTCGGAGCAGGGCTGCCCGAGGCTCCCTCCACGGACCTCCAAAGATACGTCTGACGTTTGAGGTGGCAAGACAAGCAAGCAGCCCCAGTCTCTGTGCCTCTGTGCGAGCAGTGCCATGGGCAGATGAGGCTGAGCAACAGCTTTCCAGGCTAGCTCCTTCTGGCTGCCAGCTATCTGCAGACGTTCACATTTTCGGAGCAGGGCTGCCGGAGGCTCCCTCCACGGACCTCCAAAGATACGTCTGACGTTTGAGGTGGCAAGACAAGCAAGCAGCCCCAGTCTCTGTGCCTCTGTGCGAGCAGTGCCATGGGCAGATGAGGCTGAGCAACAGCTTTCCAGGCTAGCTCCTTCTGGCTGCCAGCTATCTGCAGACGTTCGCATTTTCGGAGCAGGGCTGCCGGAGGCTCCCTCCATGGACCTCCAAAGATACGTCTGACGTTTGAGGTGGCAAGACAAGCAAGCAGCCCCAGTCTCTGTGCCTCTGTGCGAGCAGTGCCATGGGCAGATGAGGCTGAGCAACAGCTTTCCAGGCTAGCTCCTTCTGGCTGCCAGCTATCTGCAGACGTTCGCATTTTCGGAGCAGGGCTGCCGGAGGCTCCCTCCACGGACCTCCAAAGATACGTCTGACGTTTGAGGTGGCAAGACAAGCAAGCAGCCCCAGTCTCTGTGCCTCTGTGCGAGCAGTGCCATGGGCAGATGAGGCTGAGCAACAGCTTTCCAGGCTCGCTCCTTCTGGCTGCCAGCTATCTGCAGACGTTCGCATTTTCGGAGCAGGGCTGCCGGAGGCTCCCTCCACGGACCTCCAAAGATACGTCTGACGTTTGAGGTGGCAAGACAAGCAAGCAGCCCCAGTCTCTGTGCCTCTGTGCGAGCAGTGCCATGGGCAGATGAGGCTGAGCAACAGCTTTCCAGGCTAGCTCCTTCTGGCTGCCAGCTATCTGCAGACGTTCGCATTTTCGGAGCAGGGCTGCCGGAGGCTCCCTCCACGGACCTCCAAAGATACGTCTGACGTTTGAGGTGGCAAGACAAGCAAGCAGCCCCAGTCTCTGTGCCTCTGTGCGAGCAGTGCCATGGGCAGATGAGGCTGAGCAACAGCTTTCCAGGCTAGCTCCTTCTGGCTGCCAGCTATCTGCAGACGTTCGCATTTTCGGAGCAGGGCTGCCGGAGGCTCCCTCCACGGACCTCCAAAGATACGTCTGACGTTTGAGGTGGCAAGACAAGCAAGCAGCCCCAGTCTCTGTGCCTCTGTGCGAGCAGTGCCATGGGCAGATGAGGCTGAGCAACAGCTTTCCAGGCTAGCTCCTTCTGGCTGCCAGCTATCTGCAGACGTTCGCATTTTCGGAGCAGGGCTGCCGGAGGCTCCCGCCACGGAGCCCCAAAGATACGTTTGACGTTTGAGGTGGCAAGACAAGCAAGCAGCCCCAGTCTCTGTGCCTCTGTGCGAGCAGTGCCATGGGCAGATGAGGCTGAGCAACAGCTTTCCAGGCTAGCTCCTTCTGGCTGCCAGCTATCTGCAGACGTTCGCATTTTCGGAGCAGGGCTGCCGGAGGCTCCCTCCACGGACCTCCAAAGATACGTCTGACGTTTGAGGTGGCAAGACAAGCAAACAGCCCCAGTCTCTGTGCCTCTGTGCGAGCAGTGCCATGGGCAGATGAGGCTGAGCAACAGCTTTCCAGGCTAGCTCCTTCTGGCTGCCAGCTATCTGCAGACGTTCGCATTTTCGGAGCAGGGCTGCCGGAGGTGCCCACCACAGAGCCCCAAGGGTACGTTTGACGTTTGAGGTGGCAAGACAAGCAAGCAGCCCCAGTCTCTGTGCCTCTGTGCGAGCAGTGCCATGGGCAGATGAGGCTGAGCAACAGCTTTCCAGGCTAGCTCCTTCTGGCTGCCAGCTATCTGCAGACGTTCGCATTTTCGGAGCAGGGCTGCCGGAGGCTCCCTCCACGGACCTCCAAAGATAAGTCTGACGTTTGAGGTGGCAAGACAAGCAAGCAGCCCCAGTCTCTGTGCCTCTGTGCGAGCAGTGCCATGGGCAGATGAGGCTGAGCAACAGCTTTCCAGGCTAGCTCCTTCTGGCTGCCAGCTATCTGCAGACGTTCACATTTTCGGAGCAGGGCTGCCGGAGGCTCCCTCCACGGACCTCCAAAGATACGTCTGACGTTTGAGGTGGCAAGACAAACAAGCAGCCCCAGTCTCTGTGCCTCTGTGCGAGCAGTGCCATGGGCAGATGAGGCTGAGCAACAGCTTTCCAGGCTAGCTCCTTCTGGCTGCCAGCTATCTGCAGACGTTCGCATTTTCGGAGCAGGGCTGCCGGAGGCTCCCTCCACGGACCTCCAAAGATACGTCTGACGTTTGAGGTGGCAAGACAAGCAAGCAGCCCCAGTCTCTGTGCCTCTGTGCGAGCAGTGCCATGGGCAGATGAGGCTGAGCAACAGCTTTCCAGGCTAGCTCCTTCTGGCTGCGAGCTATCTGCAGACGTTCGCATTTTCGGAGCAGGGCTGCCGGAGGCTCCCTCCACGGACCTCCAAAGATACGTCTGACGTTTGAGGTGGCAAGACAAGCAAGCAGCCCCAGTCTCTGTGCCTCTGTGCGAGCAGTGCCATGGGCAGATGAGGCTGAGCAACAGCTTTCCAGGCTCGCTCCTTCTGGCTGCGAGCTATCTGCAGACGTTCGCATTTTCGGAGCAGGGCTGCCAGAGGCTCCCTCCACGGACCTCCAAAGATACGTCTGACGTTTGAGGTGGCAAGACAAGCAAGCAGCCCCAGTCTCTGTGCCTCTGTGCGAGCAGTGCCATGGGCAGATGAGGCTGAGCAACAGCTTTCCAGGCTAGCTCCTTCTGGCTGCCAGCTATCTGCAGACGTTCGCATTTTCGGAGCAGGGCTGCCGGAGGCTCCCTCCACGGACCTCCAAAGATACGTCTGACGTTTGAGGTGGCAAGACAAGCAAGCAGCCCCAGTCTCTGTGCCTCTGTGCGAGCAGTGCCATGGGCAGATGAGGCTGAGCAACAGCTTTCCAGGCTAGCTCCTTCTGGCTGCCAGCTATCTGCAGACGTTCGCATTTTCGGAGCAGGGCTGCCGGAGGCTCCCTCCACGGACCTCCAAAGATAAGTCTGACGTTTGAGGTGGCAAGACAAGCAAGCAGCCCCAGTCTCTGTGCCTCTGTGCGAGCAGTGCCATGGGCAGATGAGGCTGAGCAACAGCTTTCCAGGCTAGCTCCTTCTGGCTGCCAGCTATCTGCAGACGTTCGCATTTTCGGAGCAGGGCTGCCGGAGGCTCCCTCCACGGACCTCCAAAGATACGTCTGACGTTTGAGGTGGCAAGACAAACAAGCAGCCCCAGTCTCTGTGCCTCTGTGCGAGCAGTGCCATGGGCAGATGAGGCTGAGCAACAGCTTTCCAGGCTAGCTCCTTCTGGCTGCCAGCTATCTGCAGACGTTCGCATTTTCGGAGCAGGGCTGCCGGAGGCTCCCTCCACGGACCTCCAAAGATACGTCTGACGTTTGAGGTGGCAAGACAAGCAAGCAGCCCCAGTCTCTGTGCCTCTGTGCGAGCAGTGCCATGGGCAGATGAGGCTGAGCAACAGCTTTCCAGGCTCGCTCCTTCTGGCTGCGAGCTATCTGCAGACGTTCGCATTTTCGGAGCAGGGCTGCCGGAGGCTCCCTCCACGGACCTCCAAAGATACGTCTGACGTTTGAGGTGGCAAGACAAGCAAGCAGCCCCAGTCTCTGTGCCCCTGTGCGAGCAGTGCCATGGGCAGATGAGGCTGAGCAACAGCTTTCCAGGCTAGCTCCTTCTGGCTGCCAGCTATCTGCAGACGTTCGCATTTTCGGAGCAGGGCTGCCGGAGGCTCCCTCCACGGACCTCCAAAGATACGTCTGACGTTTGAGGTGGCAAGACAAGCAAGCAGCCCCAGTCTCTGTGCCTCTGTGCGAGCAGTGCCATGGGCAGATGAGGCTGAGCAACAGCTTTCCAGGCTAGCTCCTTCTGGCTGCCAGCTATCTGCAGACGTTCGCATTTTCGGAGCAGGGCTGCCGGAGGCTCCCTCCACGGACCTCCAAAGATACGTCTGACGTTTGAGGTGGCAAGACAAGCAAGCAGCCCCAGTCTCTGTGCCTCTGTGCGAGCAGTGCCATGGGCAGATGAGGCTGAGCAACAGCTTTCCAGGCTAGCTCCTTCTGGCTGCCAGCTATCTGCAGACGTTCGCATTTTCGGAGCAGGGCTGCCGGAGGCTCCCTCCACGGACCTCCAAAGATACGTCTGACGTTTGAGGTGGCAAGACAAGCAAGCAGCCCCAGTCTCTGTGCCTCTGTGCGAGCAGTGCCATGGGCAGATGAGGCTGAGCAACAGCTTTCCAGGCTAGCTCCTTCTGGCTGCCAGCTATCTGCAGACGTTCGCATTTTCGCAGCAGGGCTGCCGGAGGCTCCCTCCACGGACCTCCAAAGATACGTCTGACGTTTGAGGTGGCAAGACAAGCAAGCAGCCCCAGTCTCTGTGCCCCTGTGCGAGCAGTGCCATGGGCAGATGAGGCTGAGCAACAGCTTTCCAGGCTAGCTCCTTCTGGCTGCCAGCTATCTGCAGACGTTCGCATTTTCGGAGCAGGGCTGCCGGAGGCTCCCTCCACGGACCTCCAAAGATACGTCTGACGTTTGAGGTGGCAAGACAAGCAAGCAGCCCCAGTCTCTGTGCCTCTGTGCGAGCAGTGCCATGGGCAGATGAGGCTGAGCAACAGCTTTCCAGGCTAGCTCCTTCTGGCTGCCAGCTATCTGCAGACGTTCGCATTTTCGGAGCAGGGCTGCCGGAGGCTCCCTCCACGGACCTCCAAAGATACGTCTGACGTTTGAGGTGGCAAGACAAGCAAGCAGCCCCAGTCTCTGTGCCTCTGTGCGAGCAGTGCCATGGGCAGATGAGGCTAAGCAACAGCTTTCCAGGCTAGCTCCTTCTGGCTGCCAGCTATCTGCAGACGTTCACATTTTCGGAGCAGGGCTGCCGGAGGCTCCCTCCACGGACCTCCAAAGATACGTCTGACGTTTGAGGTGGCAAGACAAGCAAGCAGCCCCAGTCTCTGTGCCTCTGTGCGAGCAGTGCCATGGGCAGATGAGGCTGAGCAACAGCTTTCCAGGCTAGCTCCTTCTGGCTGCGAGCTATCTGCAGACGTTCGCATTTTCGGAGCAGGGCTGCCGGAGGCTCCCTCCACGGACCTCCAAAGATACGTCTGACGTTTGAGGTGGCAAGACAAGCAAGCAGCCCCAGTCTCTGTGCCTCTGTGCGAGCAGTGCCATGGGCAGATGAGGCTGAGCAACAGCTTTCCAGGCTAGCTCCTTCTGGCTGCCAGCTATCTGCAGACGTTCGCATTTTCGGAGCAGGGCTGCCGGAGGCTCCCTCCACGGACCTCCAAAGATACGTTTGACGTTTGAGGTGGCAAGACAAGCAAGCAGCCCCAGTCTCTGTGCCTCTGTGCGAGCAGTGCCATGGGCAGATGAGGCTGAGCAACAGCTTTCCAGGCTAGCTCCTTCTGGCTGCCAGCTATCTGCAGACGTTCGCATTTTCGCAGCAGGGCTGCCGGAGGTGCCCGCCACGGAGCCCCAAAGATACGTTTGACGTTTGAGGTGGCAAGACAAGCAAGCAGCCCCAGTCTCTGTGCCTCTGTGCGAGCAGTGCCATGGGCAGATGAGGCTGAGCAACAGCTTTCCAGGCTAGCTCCTTCTGGCTGCGAGCTATCTGCAGACGTTCGCATTTTCGGAGCAGGGCTGCCGGAGGCTCCCTCCACGGACCTCCAAAGATACGTCTGACGTTTGAGGTGGCAAGACAAGCAAGCAGCCCCAGTCTCTGTGCCTCTGTGCGAGCAGTGCCATGGGCAGAGGAGGCTGAGCAACAGCTTTCCAGGCTAGCTCCTTCTGGCTGCCAGCTATCTGCAGACGTTCGCATTTTCGGAGCAGGGCTGCTGGAGGTGCCCGCCACGGACCTCCAAAGATACGTCTGACGTTTGAGGTGGCAAGACAAGCAAGCAGCCCCAGTCTCTGTGCCTCTGTGCGTGCAGTGCCATGGGCAGATGAGGCTGAGCAACAGCTTTCCAGGCTAGATCCTTCTGGCTGCCAGCTATCTGCAGACGTTCGCATTTTCGGAGCAGGGCTGCCGGAGGCTCCCTCCATGGACCTCCAAAGATACGTCTGACGTTTGAGGTGGCAAGACAAGCAAGCAGCCCCAGTCTCTGTGCCTCTGTGCGAGCAGTGCCATGGGCAGATGAGGCTGAGCAACAGCTGTCCAGGCTAGCTCCTTCTGGCTGCCAGCTATCTGCAGACGTTCGCATTTTCGGAGCAGGGCTGCCGGAGGCTCCCTCCACGGACCTCCAAAGATACGTCTGACGTTTGAGGTGGCAAGACAAGCAAGCAGCCCCAGTCTCTGTGCCTCTGTGCGAGCAGTGCCATGGGCAGATGAGGCTGAGCAACAGCTTTCCAGGCTAGCTCCTTCTGGCTGCCAGCTATCTGCAGACGTTCGCATTTTCGGAGCAGGGCTGCCGGAGGCTCCCTCCACGGACCTCCAAAGATACGTTTGACGTTTGAGGTGGCAAGACAAGCAAGCAGCCCCAGTCTCTGTGCCTCTGTGCGAGCAGTGCCATGGGCAGATGAGGCTGAGCAACAGCTTTCCAGGCTAGCTCCTTCTGGCTGCGAGCTATCTGCAGACGTTCGCATTTTCGGAGCAGGGCTGCCGGAGGCTCCCTCCACGGACCTCCAAAGATACGTCTGACGTTTGAGGTGGCAAGACAAGCAAGCAGCCCCAGTCTCTGTGCCTCTGTGCGAGCAGTGCCATGGGCAGATGAGGCTGAGCAACAGCTTTCCAGGCTAGCTCCTTCTGGCTGCCAGCTATCTGCAGACGTTCGCATTTTCGCAGCAGGGCTGCCGGAGGTGCCCGCCACGGAGCCCCAAAGATACGTTTGACGTTTGAGGTGGCAAGACAAGCAAGCAGCCCCAGTCTCTGTGCCTCTGTGCGAGCAGTGCCATGGGCAGATGAGGCTGAGCAACAGCTTTCCAGGCTAGCTCCTTCTGGCTGCGAGCTATCTGCAGACGTTCGCATTTTCGGAGCAGGGCTGCCGGAGGCTCCCTCCACGGACCTCCAAAGATACGTCTGACGTTTGAGGTGGCAAGACAAGCAAGCAGCCCCAGTCTCTGTGCCTCTGTGCGAGCAGTGCCATGGGCAGAGGAGGCTGAGCAACAGCTTTCCAGGCTAGCTCCTTCTGGCTGCCAGCTATCTGCAGACGTTCGCATTTTCGGAGCAGGGCTGCTGGAGGTGCCCGCCACGGACCTCCAAAGATACGTCTGACGTTTGAGGTGGCAAGACAAGCAAGCAGCCCCAGTCTCTGTGCCTCTGTGCGTGCAGTGCCATGGGCAGATGAGGCTGAGCAACAGCTTTCCAGGCTAGATCCTTCTGGCTGCCAGCTATCTGCAGACGTTCGCATTTTCGGAGCAGGGCTGCCGGAGGCTCCCTCCATGGACCTCCAAAGATACGTCTGACGTTTGAGGTGGCAAGACAAGCAAGCAGCCCCAGTCTCTGTGCCTCTGTGCGAGCAGTGCCATGGGCAGATGAGGCTGAGCAACAGCTGTCCAGGCTAGCTCCTTCTGGCTGCCAGCTATCTGCAGACGTTCGCATTTTCGGAGCAGGGCTGCCGGAGGCTCCCTCCACGGACCTCCAAAGATACGTCTGACGTTTGAGGTGGCAAGACAAGCAAGCAGCCCCAGTCTCTGTGCCTCTGTGCGAGCAGTGCCATGGGCAGATGAGGCTGAGCAACAGCTTTCCAGGCTAGCTCCTTCTGGCTGCCAGCTATCTGCAGACGTTCGCATTTTCGGAGCAGGGCTGCCGGAGGCTCCCTCCACGGACCTCCAAAGATACGTTTGACGTTTGAGGTGGCAAGACAAGCAAGCAGCCCCAGTCTCTGTGCCTCTGTGCGAGCAGTGCCATGGGCAGATGAGGCTGAGCAACAGCTTTCCAGGCTAGCTCCTTCTGGCTGCCAGCTATCTGCAGACGTTCGCATTTTCGCAGCAGGGCTGCCGGAGGTGCCCGCCACGGAGCCCCAAAGATACGTTTGACGTTTGAGGTGGCAAGACAAGCAAGCAGCCCCAGTCTCTGTGCCTCTGTGCGAGCAGTGCCATGGGCAGATGAGGCTGAGCAACAGCTTTCCAGGCTAGCTCCTTCTGGCTGCGAGCTATCTGCAGACGTTCGCATTTTCGGAGCAGGGCTGCCGGAGGCTCCCTCCACGGACCTCCAAAGATACGTCTGACGTTTGAGGTGGCAAGACAAGCAAGCAGCCCCAGTCTCTGTGCCTCTGTGCGTGCAGTGCCATGGGCAGATGAGGCTGAGCAACAGCTTTCCAGGCTAGATCCTTCTGGCTGCCAGCTATCTGCAGACGTTCGCATTTTCGGAGCAGGGCTGCCGGAGGCTCCCTCCATGGACCTCCAAAGATACGTCTGACGTTTGAGGTGGCAAGACAAGCAAGCAGCCCCAGTCTCTGTGCCTCTGTGCGAGCAGTGCCATGGGCAGATGAGGCTGAGCAACAGCTTTCCAGGCTAGCTCCTTCTGGCTGCCAGCTATCTGCAGACGTTCGCATTTTCGGAGCAGGGCTGCCGGAGGCTCCCTCCACGGACCTCCAAAGATACGTCTGACGTTTGAGGTGGCAAGACAAGCAAGCAGCCCCAGTCTCTGTGCCTCTGTGCGAGCAGTGCCATGGGCAGATGAGGCTGAGCAACAGCTTTCCAGGCTCGCTCCTTCTGGCTGCCAGCTATCTGCAGACGTTCGCATTTTCGGAGCAGGGCTGCCGGAGGCTCCCTCCACGGACCTCCAAAGATACGTCTGACGTTTGAGGTGGCAAGACAAGCAAGCAGCCCCAGTCTCTGTGCCTCTGTGCGAGCAGTGCCATGGGCAGATGAGGCTGAGCAACAGCTTTCCAGGCTAGCTCCTTCTGGCTGCCAGCTATCTGCAGACGTTCGCATTTTCGGAGCAGGGCTGCCGGAGGCTCCCTCCACGGACCTCCAAAGATACGTCTGACGTTTGAGGTGGCAAGACAAGCAAGCAGCCCCAGTCTCTGTGCCTCTGTGCGAGCAGTGCCATGGGCAGATGAGGCTGAGCAACAGCTTTCCAGGCTAGCTCCTTCTGGCTGCCAGCTATCTGCAGACGTTCGCATTTTCGGAGCAGGGCTGCCGGAGGCTCCCTCCACGGACCTCCAAAGATACGTCTGACGTTTGAGGTGGCAAGACAAGCAAGCAGCCCCAGTCTCTGTGCCTCTGTGCGAGCAGTGCCATGGGCAGATGAGGCTGAGCAACAGCTTTCCAGGCTAGCTCCTTCTGGCTGCCAGCTATCTGCAGACGTTCGCATTTTCGGAGCAGGGCTGCCGGAGGCTCCCGCCACGGAGCCCCAAAGATACGTTTGACGTTTGAGGTGGCAAGACAAGCAAGCAGCCCCAGTCTCTGTGCCTCTGTGCGAGCAGTGCCATGGGCAGATGAGGCTGAGCAACAGCTTTCCAGGCTAGCTCCTTCTGGCTGCCAGCTATCTGCAGACGTTCGCATTTTCGGAGCAGGGCTGCCGGAGGCTCCCTCCACGGACCTCCAAAGATACGTCTGACGTTTGAGGTGGCAAGACAAGCAAACAGCCCCAGTCTCTGTGCCTCTGTGCGAGCAGTGCCATGGGCAGATGAGGCTGAGCAACAGCTTTCCAGGCTAGCTCCTTCTGGATGCCAGCTATCTGCAGACGTTCGCATTTTCGGAGCAGGGCTGCCGGAGGTGCCCACCACAGAGCCCCAAGGGTACGTTTGACGTTTGAGGTGGCAAGACAAGCAAGCAGCCCCAGTCTCTGTGCCTCTGTGCGAGCAGTGCCATGGGCAGATGAGGCTGAGCAACAGCTTTCCAGGCTAGCTCCTTCTGGCTGCGAGCTATCTGCAGACGTTCGCATTTTCGGAGCAGGGCTGCCGGAGGCTCCCTCCACGGACCTCCAAAGATAAGTCTGACGTTTGAGGTGGCAAGACAAGCAAGCAGCCCCAGTCTCTGTGCCTCTGTGCGAGCAGTGCCATGGGCAGATGAGGCTGAGCAACAGCTTTCCAGGCTAGCTCCTTCTGGCTGCGAGCTATCTGCAGACGTTCACATTTTCGGAGCAGGGCTGCCGGAGGCTCCCTCCACGGACCTCCAAAGATACGTCTGACGTTTGAGGTGGCAAGACAAACAAGCAGCCCCAGTCTCTGTGCCTCTGTGCGAGCAGTGCCATGGGCAGATGAGGCTGAGCAACAGCTTTCCAGGCTAGCTCCTTCTGGCTGCCAGCTATCTGCAGACGTTCGCATTTTCGGAGCAGGGCTGCCGGAGGCTCCCTCCACGGACCTCCAAAGATACGTCTGACGTTTGAGGTGGCAAGACAAGCAAGCAGCCCCAGTCTCTGTGCCTCTGTGCGAGCAGTGCCATGGGCAGATGAGGCTGAGCAACAGCTTTCCAGGCTAGCTCCTTCTGGCTGCCAGCTATCTGCAGACGTTCGCATTTTCGGAGCAGGGCTGCCGGAGGCTCCCTCCACGGACCTCCAAAGATACGTCTGACGTTTGAGGTGGCAAGACAAGCAAGCAGCCCCAGTCTCTGTGCCTCTGTGCGAGCAGTGCCATGGGCAGATGAGGCTGAGCAACAGCTTTCCAGGCTCGCTCCTTCTGGCTGCGAGCTATCTGCAGACGTTCGCATTTTCGGAGCAGGGCTGCCGGAGGCTCCCTCCACGGACCTCCAAAGATACGTCTGACGTTTGAGGTGGCAAGACAAGCAAGCAGCCCCAGTCTCTGTGCCTCTGTGCGAGCAGTGCCATGGGCAGATGAGGCTGAGCAACAGCTTTCCAGGCTAGCTCCTTCTGGCTGCCAGCTATCTGCAGACGTTCGCATTTTCGGAGCAGGGCTGCCGGAGGCTCCCTCCACGGACCTCCAAAGATACGTCTGACGTTTGAGGTGGCAAGACAAGCAAGCAGCCCCAGTCTCTGTGCCTCTGTGCGAGCAGTGCCATGGGCAGATGAGGCTGAGCAACAGCTTTCCAGGCTAGCTCCTTCTGGCTGCCAGCTATCTGCAGACGTTCGCATTTTCGGAGCAGGGCTGCCGGAGGCTCCCTCCACGGACCTCCAAAGATACGTCTGACGTTTGAGGTGGCAAGACAAGCAAGCAGCCCCAGTCTCTGTGCCTCTGTGCGAGCAGTGCCATGGGCAGATGAGGCTGAGCAACAGCTTTCCAGGCTAGCTCCTTCTGGCTGCCAGCTATCTGCAGACGTTCGCATTTTCGGAGCAGGGCTGCCGGAGGCTCCCTCCACGGACCTCCAAAGATACGTCTGACGTTTGAGGTGGCAAGACAAGCAAGCAGCCCCAGTCTCTGTGCCTCTGTGCGAGCAGTGCCATGGGCAGATGAGGCTGAGCAACAGCTTTCCAGGCTAGCTCCTTCTGGCTGCCAGCTATCTGCAGACGTTCGCATTTTCGGAGCAGGGCTGCCGGAGGCTCCCTCCACGGACCTCCAAAGATACGTCTGACGTTTGAGGTGGCAAGACAAGCAAGCAGCCCCAGTCTCTGTGCCCCTGTGCGAGCAGTGCCATGGGCAGATGAGGCTGAGCAACAGCTTTCCAGGCTAGCTCCTTCTGGCTGCCAGCTATCTGCAGACGTTCGCATTTTCGGAGCAGGGCTGCCAGAGGCTCCCTCCATGGACCTCCAAAGATACGTCTGACGTTTGAGGTGGCAAGACAAGCAAGCAGCCCCAGTCTCTGTGCCTCTGTGCGAGCAGTGCCATGGGCAGATGAGGCTGAGCAACAGCTTTCCAGGCTAGCTCCTTCTGGCTGCCAGCTATCTGCAGACGTTCGCATTTTCGGAGCAGGGCTGCCGGAGGCTCCCTCCACGGACCTCCAAAGATACGTCTGACGTTTGAGGTGGCAAGACAAGCAAGCAGCCCCAGTCTCTGTGCCCCTGTGCGAGCAGTGCCATGGGCAGATGAGGCTGAGCAACAGCTTTCCAGGCTAGCTCCTTCTGGCTGCCAGCTATCTGCAGACGTTCGCATTTTCGGAGCAGGGCTGCCGGAGGCTCCCTCCACGGACCTCCAAAGATACGTCTGACGTTTGAGGTGGCAAGACAAGCAAGCAGCCCCAGTCTCTGTGCCTCTGTGCGAGCAGTGCCATGGGCAGATGAGGCTAAGCAACAGCTTTCCAGGCTAGCTCCTTCTGGCTGCCAGCTATCTGCAGACGTTCACATTTTCGGAGCAGGGCTGCCGGAGGCTCCCTCCACGGACCTCCAAAGATACGTCTGACGTTTGAGGTGGCAAGACAAGCAAGCAGCCCCAGTCTCTGTGCCTCTGTGCGAGCAGTGCCATGGGCAGATGAGGCTGAGCAACAGCTTTCCAGGCTAGCTCCTTCTGGCTGCGAGCTATCTGCAGACGTTCGCATTTTCGGAGCAGGGCTGCCGGAGGCTCCCTCCACGGACCTCCAAAGATACGTCTGACGTTTGAGGTGGCAAGACAAGCAAGCAGCCCCAGTCTCTGTGCCTCTGTGCGAGCAGTGCCATGGGCAGATGAGGCTGAGCAACAGCTTTCCAGGCTAGCTCCTTCTGGCTGCGAGCTATCTGCAGACGTTCGCATTTTCGCAGCAGGGCTGCCGGAGGTGCCCGCCACGGAGCCCCAAAGATACGTTTGACGTTTGAGGTGGCAAGACAAGCAAGCAGCCCCAGTCTCTGTGCCTCTGTGCGAGCAGTGCCATGGGCAGATGAGGCTGAGCAACAGCTTTCCAGGCTAGCTCCTTCTGGCTGCGAGCTATCTGCAGACGTTCGCATTTTCGGAGCAGGGCTGCCGGAGGCTCCCTCCACGGACCTCCAAAGATACGTCTGACGTTTGAGGTGGCAAGACAAGCAAGCAGCTCCAGTCTCTGTGCCTCTGTGCGAGCAGTGCCATGGGCAGAGGAGGCTGAGCAACAGCTTTCCAGGCTAGCTCCTTCTGGCTGCCAGCTATCTGCAGACGTTCGCATTTTCGGAGCAGGGCTGCCGGAGGCTCCCTCCACGGACCTCCAAAGATACGTCTGACGTTTGAGGTGGCAAGACAAGCAAGCAGCCCCAGTCTCTGTGCCTCTGTGCGAGCAGTGCCATGGGCAGATGAGGCTGAGCAACAGCTTTCCAGGCTAGCTCCTTCTGGCTGCCAGCTATCTGCAGACGTTCGCATTTTCGGAGCAGGGCTGCCAGAGGCTCCCTCCACGGACCTCCAAAGATACGTCTGACGTTTGAGGTGGCAAGACAAGCAAGCAGCCCCAGTCTCTGTGCCTCTGTGCGAGCAGTGCCATGGGCAGATGAGGCTGAGCAACAGCTTTCCAGGCTAGCTCCTTCTGGCTGCCAGCTATCTGCAGACGTTCGCATTTTCGGAGCAGGGCTGCCGGAGGCTCCCGCCACGGAGCCCCAAAGATACGTTTGACGTTTGAGGTGGCAAGACAAGCAAGCAGCCCCAGTCTCTGTGCCTCTGTGCGAGCAGTGCCATGGGCAGATGAGGCTGAGCAACAGCTTTCCAGGCTAGCTCCTTCTGGCTGCCAGCTATCTGCAGACGTTCGCATTTTCGGAGCAGGGCTGCCGGAGGCTCCCTCCACGGACCTCCAAAGATACGTCTGACGTTTGAGGTGGCAAGACAAGCAAACAGCCCCAGTCTCTGTGCCTCTGTGCGAGCAGTGCCATGGGCAGATGAGGCTGAGCAACAGCTTTCCAGGCTAGCTCCTTCTGGATGCCAGCTATCTGCAGACGTTCGCATTTTCGGAGCAGGGCTGCCGGAGGTGCCCACCACAGAGCCCCAAGGGTACGTTTGACGTTTGAGGTGGCAAGACAAGCAAGCAGCCCCAGTCTCTGTGCCTCTGTGCGAGCAGTGCCATGGGCAGATGAGGCTGAGCAACAGCTTTCCAGGCTAGCTCCTTCTGGCTGCGAGCTATCTGCAGACGTTCGCATTTTCGGAGCAGGGCTGCCGGAGGCTCCCTCCACGGACCTCCAAAGATAAGTCTGACGTTTGAGGTGGCAAGACAAGCAAGCAGCCCCAGTCTCTGTGCCTCTGTGCGAGCAGTGCCATGGGCAGATGAGGCTGAGCAACAGCTTTCCAGGCTAGCTCCTTCTGGCTGCGAGCTATCTGCAGACGTTCACATTTTCGGAGCAGGGCTGCCGGAGGCTCCCTCCACGGACCTCCAAAGATACGTCTGACGTTTGAGGTGGCAAGACAAACAAGCAGCCCCAGTCTCTGTGCCTCTGTGCGAGCAGTGCCATGGGCAGATGAGGCTGAGCAACAGCTTTCCAGGCTAGCTCCTTCTGGCTGCCAGCTATCTGCAGACGTTCGCATTTTCGGAGCAGGGCTGCCGGAGGCTCCCTCCACGGACCTCCAAAGATACGTCTGACGTTTGAGGTGGCAAGACAAGCAAGCAGCCCCAGTCTCTGTGCCTCTGTGCGAGCAGTGCCATGGGCAGATGAGGCTGAGCAACAGCTTTCCAGGCTAGCTCCTTCTGGCTGCCAGCTATCTGCAGACGTTCGCATTTTCGGAGCAGGGCTGCCGGAGGCTCCCTCCACGGACCTCCAAAGATACGTCTGACGTTTGAGGTGGCAAGACAAGCAAGCAGCCCCAGTCTCTGTGCCTCTGTGCGAGCAGTGCCATGGGCAGATGAGGCTGAGCAACAGCTTTCCAGGCTCGCTCCTTCTGGCTGCGAGCTATCTGCAGACGTTCGCATTTTCGGAGCAGGGCTGCCGGAGGCTCCCTCCACGGACCTCCAAAGATACGTCTGACGTTTGAGGTGGCAAGACAAGCAAGCAGCCCCAGTCTCTGTGCCTCTGTGCGAGCAGTGCCATGGGCAGATGAGGCTGAGCAACAGCTTTCCAGGCTAGCTCCTTCTGGCTGCCAGCTATCTGCAGACGTTCGCATTTTCGGAGCAGGGCTGCCGGAGGCTCCCTCCACGGACCTCCAAAGATACGTCTGACGTTTGAGGTGGCAAGACAAGCAAGCAGCCCCAGTCTCTGTGCCTCTGTGCGAGCAGTGCCATGGGCAGATGAGGCTGAGCCACAGCTTTCCAGGCTAGCTCCTTCTGGCTGCCAGCTATCTGCAGACGTTCGCATTTTCGGAGCAGGGCTGCCGGAGGCTCCCTCCACGGACCTCCAAAGATACGTCTGACGTTTGAGGTGGCAAGACAAGCAAGCAGCCCCAGTCTCTGTGCCTCTGTGCGAGCAGTGCCATGGGCAGATGAGGCTGAGCAACAGCTTTCCAGGCTAGCTCCTTCTGGCTGCCAGCTATCTGCAGACGTTCGCATTTTCGGAGCAGGGCTGCCGGAGGCTCCCTCCACGGACCTCCAAAGATACGTCTGACGTTTGAGGTGGCAAGACAAGCAAGCAGCCCCAGTCTCTGTGCCTCTGTGCGAGCAGTGCCATGGGCAGATGAGGCTGAGCAACAGCTTTCCAGGCTAGCTCCTTCTGGCTGCCAGCTATCTGCAGACGTTCGCATTTTCGGAGCAGGGCTGCCGGAGGCTCCCTCCACGGACCTCCAAAGATACGTCTGACGTTTGAGGTGGCAAGACAAGCAAGCAGCCCCAGTCTCTGTGCCCCTGTGCGAGCAGTGCCATGGGCAGATGAGGCTGAGCAACAGCTTTCCAGGCTAGCTCCTTCTGGCTGCCAGCTATCTGCAGACGTTCGCATTTTCGGAGCAGGGCTGCCAGAGGCTCCCTCCATGGACCTCCAAAGATACGTCTGACGTTTGAGGTGGCAAGACAAGCAAGCAGCCCCAGTCTCTGTGCCTCTGTGCGAGCAGTGCCATGGGCAGATGAGGCTGAGCAACAGCTTTCCAGGCTAGCTCCTTCTGGCTGCCAGCTATCTGCAGACGTTCGCATTTTCGGAGCAGGGCTGCCGGAGGCTCCCTCCACGGACCTCCAAAGATACGTCTGACGTTTGAGGTGGCAAGACAAGCAAGCAGCCCCAGTCTCTGTGCCCCTGTGCGAGCAGTGCCATGGGCAGATGAGGCTGAGCAACAGCTTTCCAGGCTAGCTCCTTCTGGCTGCCAGCTATCTGCAGACGTTCGCATTTTCGGAGCAGGGCTGCCGGAGGCTCCCTCCACGGACCTCCAAAGATACGTCTGACGTTTGAGGTGGCAAGACAAGCAAGCAGCCCCAGTCTCTGTGCCTCTGTGCGAGCAGTGCCATGGGCAGATGAGGCTAAGCAACAGCTTTCCAGGCTAGCTCCTTCTGGCTGCCAGCTATCTGCAGACGTTCACATTTTCGGAGCAGGGCTGCCGGAGGCTCCCTCCACGGACCTCCAAAGATACGTCTGACGTTTGAGGTGGCAAGACAAGCAAGCAGCCCCAGTCTCTGTGCCTCTGTGCGAGCAGTGCCATGGGCAGATGAGGCTGAGCAACAGCTTTCCAGGCTAGCTCCTTCTGGCTGCGAGCTATCTGCAGACGTTCGCATTTTCGCAGCAGGGCTGCCGGAGGTGCCCGCCACGGAGCCCCAAAGATACGTTTGACGTTTGAGGTGGCAAGACAAGCAAGCAGCCCCAGTCTCTGTGCCTCTGTGCGAGCAGTGCCATGGGCAGATGAGGCTGAGCAACAGCTTTCCAGGCTAGCTCCTTCTGGCTGCCAGCTATCTGCAGACGTTCGCATTTTCGGAGCAGGGCTGCCGGAGGCTCCCTCCACGGACCTCCAAAGATACGTCTGACGTTTGAGGTGGCAAGACAAGCAAGCAGCCCCAGTCTCTGTGCCTCTGTGCGAGCAGTGCCATGGGCAGAGGAGGCTGAGCAACAGCTTTCCAGGCTAGCTCCTTCTGGCTGCCAGCTATCTGCAGACGTTCGCATTTTCGGAGCAGGGCTGCCGGAGGCTCCCTCCACGGACCTCCAAAGATACGTCTGACGTTTGAGGTGGCAAGACAAGCAAGCAGCCCCAGTCTCTGTGCCTCTGTGCGAGCAGTGCCATGGGCAGATGAGGCTGAGCAACAGCTTTCCAGGCTAGCTCCTTCTGGCTGCCAGCTATCTGCAGACGTTCGCATTTTCGGAGCAGGGCTGCCAGAGGCTCCCTCCACGGACCTCCAAAGATACGTCTGACGTTTGAGGTGGCAAGACAAGCAAGCAGCCCCAGTCTCTGTGCCTCTGTGCGAGCAGTGCCATGGGCAGATGAGGCTGAGCAACAGCTTTCCAGGCTAGCTCCTTCTGGCTGCCAGCTATCTGCAGACGTTCGCATTTTCGGAGCAGGGCTGCCGGAGGCTCCCGCCACGGAGCCCCAAAGATACGTTTGACGTTTGAGGTGGCAAGACAAGCAAGCAGCCCCAGTCTCTGTGCCTCTGTGCGAGCAGTGCCATGGGCAGATGAGGCTGAGCAACAGCTTTCCAGGCTAGCTCCTTCTGGCTGCCAGCTATCTGCAGACGTTCGCATTTTCGGAGCAGGGCTGCCGGAGGTGCCCACCACAGAGCCCCAAGAATACGTTTGACGTTTGAGGTGGCAAGACAAGCAAGCAGCCCCAGTCTCTGTGCCTCTGTGCGAGCAGTGCCATGGGCAGATGAGGCTGAGCAACAGCTTTCCAGGCTAGCTCCTTCTGGCTGCCAGCTATCTGCAGACGTTCGCATTTTCGGAGCAGGGCTGCCGGAGGCTCCCTCCACGGACCTCCAAAGATACGTCTGACGTTTGAGGTGGCAAGACAAGCAAGCAGCCCCAGTCTCTGTGCCTCTGTGCGAGCAGTGCCATGGGCAGATGAGGCTGAGCAACAGCTTTCCAGACTAGCTCCTTCTGGCTGCCAGCTATCTGCAGACGTTCGCATTTTCGGAGCAGGGCTGCCGGAGGCTCCCTCCACGGACCTCCAAAGATACGTCTGACGTTTGAGGTGGCAAGACAAGCAAGCAGCCCCAGTCTCTGTGCCTCTGTGCGAGCAGTGCCATGGGCAGATGAGGCTGAGCAACAGCTTTCCAGGCTAGCTCCTTCTGGCTGCCAGCTATCTGCAGACGTTCGCATTTTCGGAGCAGGGCTGCCGGAGGCTCCCTCCACGGACCTCCAAAGATACGTCTGACGTTTGAGGTGGCAAGACAAGCAAGCAGCCCCAGTCTCTGTGCCTCTGTGCGAGCAGTGCCATGGGCAGATGAGGCTGAGCAACAGCTTTCCAGGCTAGCTCCTTCTGGCTGCCAGCTATCTGCAGACGTTCACATTTTCGGAGCAGGGCTGCCGGAGGCTCCCTCCACGGACCTCCAAAGATACGTCTGACGTTTGAGGTGGCAAGACAAGCAAGCAGCCCCAGTCTCTGTGCCTCTGTGCGAGCAGTGCCATGGGCAGATGAGGCTGAGCAACAGCTTTCCAGGCTAGCTCCTTCTGGCTGCCAGCTATCTGCAGACGTTCGCATTTTCGGAGCAGGGCTGCCGGAGGCTCCCTCCACGGACCTCCAAAGATACGTCTGACGTTTGAGGTGGCAAGACAAGCAAGCAGCCCCAGTCTCTGTGCCTCTGTGCGAGCAGTGCCATGGGCAGATGAGGCTGAGCAACAGCTTTCCAGGCTAGCTCCTTCTGGCTGCCAGCTATCTGCAGACGTTCGCATTTTCGGAGCAGGGCTGCCGGAGGCTCCCGCCAGGGAGCCCCAAAGATACGTTTGACGTTTGAGGTGGCAAGACAAGCAAGCAGCCCCAGTCTCTGTGCCTCTGTGCGAGCAGTGCCATGGGCAGATGAGGCTGAGCAACAGCTTTCCAGGCTAGCTCCTTCTGGCTGCCAGCTATCTGCAGACGTTCGCATTTTCGGAGCAGGGCTGCCGGAGGTGCCCACCACAGAGCCCCAAGAATACGTTTGACGTTTGAGGTGGCAAGACAAGCAAGCAGCCCCAGTCTCTGTGCCTCTGTGCGAGCAGTGCCATGGGCAGATGAGGCTGAGCAACAGCTTTCCAGGCTAGCTCCTTCTGGCTGCCAGCTATCTGCAGACGTTCGCATTTTCGGAGCAGGGCTGCCGGAGGCTCCCTCCACGGACCTCCAAAGATACGTCTGACGTTTGAGGTGGCAAGACAAGCAAGCAGCCCCAGTCTCTGTGCCTCTGTGCGAGCAGTGCCATGGGCAGATGAGGCTGAGCAACAGCTTTCCAGGCTAGCTCCTTCTGGCTGCCAGCTATCTGCAGACGTTCGCATTTTCGGAGCAGGGCTGCCGGAGGCTCCCTCCACGGACCTCCAAAGATACGTCTGACGTTTGAGGTGGCAAGACAAGCAAGCAGCCCCAGTCTCTGTGCCTCTGTGCGAGCAGTGCCATGGGCAGATGAGGCTGAGCAACAGCTTTCCAGGCTAGCTCCTTCTGGCTGCGAGCTATCTGCAGACGTTCGCATTTTCGGAGCAGGGCTGCCGGAGGCTCCCTCCACGGACCTCCAAAGATACGTCTGACGTTTGAGGTGGCAAGACAAGCAAGCAGCTCCAGTCTCTGTGCCTCTGTGCGAGCAGTGCCATGGGCAGAGGAGGCTGAGCAACAGCTTTCCAGGCTAGCTCCTTCTGGCTGCCAGCTATCTGCAGACGTTCGCATTTTCGGAGCAGGGCTGCCGGAGGCTCCCTCCACGGACCTCCAAAGATACGTCTGACGTTTGAGGTGGCAAGACAAGCAAGCAGCCCCAGTCTCTGTGCCTCTGTGCGAGCAGTGCCATGGGCAGATGAGGCTGAGCAACAGCTTTCCAGGCTAGCTCCTTCTGGCTGCCAGCTATCTGCAGACGTTCGCATTTTCGGAGCAGGGCTGCCAGAGGCTCCCTCCACGGACCTCCAAAGATACGTCTGACGTTTGAGGTGGCAAGACAAGCAAGCAGCCCCAGTCTCTGTGCCTCTGTGCGAGCAGTGCCATGGGCAGAGGAGGCTGAGCAACAGCTTTCCAGGCTAGCTCCTTCTGGCTGCCAGCTATCTGCAGACGTTCGCATTTTCGGAGCAGGGCTGCCGGAGGCTCCCGCCACGGAGCCCCAAAGATACGTTTGACGTTTGAGGTGGCAAGACAAGCAAGCAGCCCCAGTCTCTGTGCCTCTGTGCGAGCAGTGCCATGGGCAGATGAGGCTGAGCAACAGCTTTCCAGGCTAGCTCCTTCTGGCTGCCAGCTATCTGCAGACGTTCGCATTTTCGGAGCAGGGCTGCCGGAGGCTCCCTCCACGGACCTCCAAAGATACGTCTGACGTTTGAGGTGGCAAGACAAGCAAACAGCCCCAGTCTCTGTGCCTCTGTGCGAGCAGTGCCATGGGCAGATGAGGCTGAGCAACAGCTTTCCAGGCTAGCTCCTTCTGGATGCCAGCTATCTGCAGACGTTCGCATTTTCGGAGCAGGGCTGCCGGAGGTGCCCACCACAGAGCCCCAAGGGTACGTTTGACGTTTGAGGTGGCAAGACAAGCAAGCAGCCCCAGTCTCTGTGCCTCTGTGCGAGCAGTGCCATGGGCAGATGAGGCTGAGCAACAGCTTTCCAGGCTAGCTCCTTCTGGCTGCGAGCTATCTGCAGACGTTCGCATTTTCGGAGCAGGGCTGCCGGAGGCTCCCTCCACGGACCTCCAAAGATAAGTCTGACGTTTGAGGTGGCAAGACAAGCAAGCAGCCCCAGTCTCTGTGCCTCTGTGCGAGCAGTGCCATGGGCAGATGAGGCTGAGCAACAGCTTTCCAGGCTAGCTCCTTCTGGCTGCGAGCTATCTGCAGACGTTCACATTTTCGGAGCAGGGCTGCCGGAGGCTCCCTCCACGGACCTCCAAAGATACGTCTGACGTTTGAGGTGGCAAGACAAACAAGCAGCCCCAGTCTCTGTGCCTCTGTGCGAGCAGTGCCATGGGCAGATGAGGCTGAGCAACAGCTTTCCAGGCTAGCTCCTTCTGGCTGCCAGCTATCTGCAGACGTTCGCATTTTCGGAGCAGGGCTGCCGGAGGCTCCCTCCACGGACCTCCAAAGATACGTCTGACGTTTGAGGTGGCAAGACAAGCAAGCAGCCCCAGTCTCTGTGCCTCTGTGCGAGCAGTGCCATGGGCAGATGAGGCTGAGCAACAGCTTTCCAGGCTAGCTCCTTCTGGCTGCCAGCTATCTGCAGACGTTCGCATTTTCGGAGCAGGGCTGCCGGAGGCTCCCTCCACGGACCTCCAAAGATACGTCTGACGTTTGAGGTGGCAAGACAAGCAAGCAGCCCCAGTCTCTGTGCCTCTGTGCGAGCAGTGCCATGGGCAGATGAGGCTGAGCAACAGCTTTCCAGGCTCGCTCCTTCTGGCTGCGAGCTATCTGCAGACGTTCGCATTTTCGGAGCAGGGCTGCCGGAGGCTCCCTCCACGGACCTCCAAAGATACGTCTGACGTTTGAGGTGGCAAGACAAGCAAGCAGCCCCAGTCTCTGTGCCTCTGTGCGAGCAGTGCCATGGGCAGATGAGGCTGAGCAACAGCTTTCCAGGCTAGCTCCTTCTGGCTGCCAGCTATCTGCAGACGTTCGCATTTTCGGAGCAGGGCTGCCGGAGGCTCCCTCCACGGACCTCCAAAGATACGTCTGACGTTTGAGGTGGCAAGACAAGCAAGCAGCCCCAGTCTCTGTGCCTCTGTGCGAGCAGTGCCATGGGCAGATGAGGCTGAGCCACAGCTTTCCAGGCTAGCTCCTTCTGGCTGCCAGCTATCTGCAGACGTTCGCATTTTCGGAGCAGGGCTGCCGGAGGCTCCCTCCACGGACCTCCAAAGATACGTCTGACGTTTGAGGTGGCAAGACAAGCAAGCAGCCCCAGTCTCTGTGCCTCTGTGCGAGCAGTGCCATGGGCAGATGAGGCTGAGCAACAGCTTTCCAGGCTAGCTCCTTCTGGCTGCCAGCTATCTGCAGACGTTCGCATTTTCGGAGCAGGGCTGCCGGAGGCTCCCTCCACGGACCTCCAAAGATACGTCTGACGTTTGAGGTGGCAAGACAAGCAAGCAGCCCCAGTCTCTGTGCCTCTGTGCGAGCAGTGCCATGGGCAGATGAGGCTGAGCAACAGCTTTCCAGGCTAGCTCCTTCTGGCTGCCAGCTATCTGCAGACGTTCGCATTTTCGGAGCAGGGCTGCCGGAGGCTCCCTCCACGGACCTCCAAAGATACGTCTGACGTTTGAGGTGGCAAGACAAGCAAGCAGCCCCAGTCTCTGTGCCCCTGTGCGAGCAGTGCCATGGGCAGATGAGGCTGAGCAACAGCTTTCCAGGCTAGCTCCTTCTGGCTGCCAGCTATCTGCAGACGTTCGCATTTTCGGAGCAGGGCTGCCAGAGGCTCCCTCCATGGACCTCCAAAGATACGTCTGACGTTTGAGGTGGCAAGACAAGCAAGCAGCCCCAGTCTCTGTGCCTCTGTGCGAGCAGTGCCATGGGCAGATGAGGCTGAGCAACAGCTTTCCAGGCTAGCTCCTTCTGGCTGCCAGCTATCTGCAGACGTTCGCATTTTCGGAGCAGGGCTGCCGGAGGCTCCCTCCACGGACCTCCAAAGATACGTCTGACGTTTGAGGTGGCAAGACAAGCAAGCAGCCCCAGTCTCTGTGCCCCTGTGCGAGCAGTGCCATGGGCAGATGAGGCTGAGCAACAGCTTTCCAGGCTAGCTCCTTCTGGCTGCCAGCTATCTGCAGACGTTCGCATTTTCGGAGCAGGGCTGCCGGAGGCTCCCTCCACGGACCTCCAAAGATACGTCTGACGTTTGAGGTGGCAAGACAAGCAAGCAGCCCCAGTCTCTGTGCCTCTGTGCGAGCAGTGCCATGGGCAGATGAGGCTAAGCAACAGCTTTCCAGGCTAGCTCCTTCTGGCTGCCAGCTATCTGCAGACGTTCACATTTTCGGAGCAGGGCTGCCGGAGGCTCCCTCCACGGACCTCCAAAGATACGTCTGACGTTTGAGGTGGCAAGACAAGCAAGCAGCCCCAGTCTCTGTGCCTCTGTGCGAGCAGTGCCATGGGCAGATGAGGCTGAGCAACAGCTTTCCAGGCTAGCTCCTTCTGGCTGCGAGCTATCTGCAGACGTTCGCATTTTCGGAGCAGGGCTGCCGGAGGCTCCCTCCACGGACCTCCAAAGATACGTCTGACGTTTGAGGTGGCAAGACAAGCAAGCAGCCCCAGTCTCTGTGCCTCTGTGCGAGCAGTGCCATGGGCAGATGAGGCTGAGCAACAGCTTTCCAGGCTAGCTCCTTCTGGCTGCGAGCTATCTGCAGACGTTCGCATTTTCGCAGCAGGGCTGCCGGAGGTGCCCGCCACGGAGCCCCAAAGATACGTTTGACGTTTGAGGTGGCAAGACAAGCAAGCAGCCCCAGTCTCTGTGCCTCTGTGCGAGCAGTGCCATGGGCAGATGAGGCTGAGCAACAGCTTTCCAGGCTAGCTCCTTCTGGCTGCGAGCTATCTGCAGACGTTCGCATTTTCGGAGCAGGGCTGCCGGAGGCTCCCTCCACGGACCTCCAAAGATACGTCTGACGTTTGAGGTGGCAAGACAAGCAAGCAGCCCCAGTCTCTGTGCCTCTGTGCGAGCAGTGCCATGGGCAGAGGAGGCTGAGCAACAGCTTTCCAGGCTAGCTCCTTCTGGCTGCCAGCTATCTGCAGACGTTCGCATTTTCGGAGCAGGGCTGCCGGAGGCTCCCTCCACGGACCTCCAAAGATACGTCTGACGTTTGAGGTGGCAAGACAAGCAAGCAGCCCCAGTCTCTGTGCCTCTGTGCGAGCAGTGCCATGGGCAGATGAGGCTGAGCAACAGCTTTCCAGGCTAGCTCCTTCTGGCTGCCAGCTATCTGCAGACGTTCGCATTTTCGGAGCAGGGCTGCCAGAGGCTCCCTCCACGGACCTCCAAAGATACGTCTGACGTTTGAGGTGGCAAGACAAGCAAGCAGCCCCAGTCTCTGTGCCTCTGTGCGAGCAGTGCCATGGGCAGATGAGGCTGAGCAACAGCTTTCCAGGCTAGCTCCTTCTGGCTGCCAGCTATCTGCAGACGTTCGCATTTTCGGAGCAGGGCTGCCGGAGGCTCCCGCCACGGAGCCCCAAAGATACGTTTGACGTTTGAGGTGGCAAGACAAGCAAGCAGCCCCAGTCTCTGTGCCTCTGTGCGAGCAGTGCCATGGGCAGATGAGGCTGAGCAACAGCTTTCCAGGCTAGCTCCTTCTGGCTGCCAGCTATCTGCAGACGTTCGCATTTTCGGAGCAGGGCTGCCGGAGGTGCCCACCACAGAGCCCCAAGAATACGTTTGACGTTTGAGGTGGCAAGACAAGCAAGCAGCCCCAGTCTCTGTGCCTCTGTGCGAGCAGTGCCATGGGCAGATGAGGCTGAGCAACAGCTTTCCAGGCTAGCTCCTTCTGGCTGCCAGCTATCTGCAGACGTTCGCATTTTCGGAGCAGGGCTGCCGGAGGCTCCCTCCACGGACCTCCAAAGATACGTCTGACGTTTGAGGTGGCAAGACAAGCAAGCAGCCCCAGTCTCTGTGCCTCTGTGCGAGCAGTGCCATGGGCAGATGAGGCTGAGCAACAGCTTTCCAGACTAGCTCCTTCTGGCTGCCAGCTATCTGCAGACGTTCGCATTTTCGGAGCAGGGCTGCCGGAGGCTCCCTCCACGGACCTCCAAAGATACGTCTGACGTTTGAGGTGGCAAGACAAGCAAGCAGCCCCAGTCTCTGTGCCTCTGTGCGAGCAGTGCCATGGGCAGATGAGGCTGAGCAACAGCTTTCCAGGCTAGCTCCTTCTGGCTGCCAGCTATCTGCAGACGTTCGCATTTTCGGAGCAGGGCTGCCGGAGGCTCCCTCCACGGACCTCCAAAGATACGTCTGACGTTTGAGGTGGCAAGACAAGCAAGCAGCCCCAGTCTCTGTGCCTCTGTGCGAGCAGTGCCATGGGCAGATGAGGCTGAGCAACAGCTTTCCAGGCTAGCTCCTTCTGGCTGCCAGCTATCTGCAGACGTTCACATTTTCGGAGCAGGGCTGCCGGAGGCTCCCTCCACGGACCTCCAAAGATACGTCTGACGTTTGAGGTGGCAAGACAAGCAAGCAGCCCCAGTCTCTGTGCCTCTGTGCGAGCAGTGCCATGGGCAGATGAGGCTGAGCAACAGCTTTCCAGGCTAGCTCCTTCTGGCTGCCAGCTATCTGCAGACGTTCGCATTTTCGGAGCAGGGCTGCCGGAGGCTCCCTCCACGGACCTCCAAAGATACGTCTGACGTTTGAGGTGGCAAGACAAGCAAGCAGCCCCAGTCTCTGTGCCTCTGTGCGAGCAGTGCCATGGGCAGATGAGGCTGAGCAACAGCTTTCCAGGCTAGCTCCTTCTGGCTGCCAGCTATCTGCAGACGTTCGCATTTTCGGAGCAGGGCTGCCGGAGGCTCCCGCCAGGGAGCCCCAAAGATACGTTTGACGTTTGAGGTGGCAAGACAAGCAAGCAGCCCCAGTCTCTGTGCCTCTGTGCGAGCAGTGCCATGGGCAGATGAGGCTGAGCAACAGCTTTCCAGGCTAGCTCCTTCTGGCTGCCAGCTATCTGCAGACGTTCGCATTTTCGGAGCAGGGCTGCCGGAGGTGCCCACCACAGAGCCCCAAGAATACGTTTGACGTTTGAGGTGGCAAGACAAGCAAGCAGCCCCAGTCTCTGTGCCTCTGTGCGAGCAGTGCCATGGGCAGATGAGGCTGAGCAACAGCTTTCCAGGCTAGCTCCTTCTGGCTGCCAGCTATCTGCAGACGTTCGCATTTTCGGAGCAGGGCTGCCGGAGGCTCCCTCCACGGACCTCCAAAGATACGTCTGACGTTTGAGGTGGCAAGACAAGCAAGCAGCCCCAGTCTCTGTGCCTCTGTGCGAGCAGTGCCATGGGCAGATGAGGCTGAGCAACAGCTTTCCAGGCTAGCTCCTTCTGGCTGCCAGCTATCTGCAGACGTTCGCATTTTCGGAGCAGGGCTGCCGGAGGCTCCCTCCACGGACCTCCAAAGATACGTCTGACGTTTGAGGACAAGACAAGCAAGCAGCCCCAGTCTCTGTGCCTCTGTGCGAGCAGTGCCATGGGCAGATGAGGCTGAGCAACAGCTTTCCAGGCTAGCTCCTTCTGGCTGCGAGCTATCTGCAGACGTTCGCATTTTCGGAGCAGGGCTGCCGGAGGCTCCCTCCACGGACCTCCAAAGATACGTTTGACGTTTGAGGTGGCAAGACAAGCAAGCAGCCCCAGTCTCTGTGCCTCTGTGCGAGCAGTGCCATGGGCAGATGAGGCTGAGCAACAGCTTTCCAGGCTAGCTCCTTCTGGCTGCGAGCTATCTGCAGACGTTCGCATTTTCGCAGCAGGGCTGCCGGAGGTGCCCGCCACGGAGCCCCAAAGATACGTTTGACGTTTGAGGTGGCAAGACAAGCAAGCAGCCCCAGTCTCTGTGCCTCTGTGCGAGCAGTGCCATGGGCAGATGAGGCTGAGCAACAGCTTTCCAGGCTAGCTCCTTCTGGCTGCGAGCTATCTGCAGACGTTCGCATTTTCGGAGCAGGGCTGCCGGAGGCTCCCTCCACGGACCTCCAAAGACACGTCTGACGTTTGAGGTGGCAAGACAAGCAAGCAGCCCCAGTCTCTGTGCCTCTGTGCGAGCAGTGCCATGGGCAGAGGAGGCTGAGCAACAGCTTTCCAGGCTAGCTCCTTCTGGCTGCCAGCTATCTGCAGACGTTCGCATTTTCGGAGCAGGGCTGCCGGAGGCTCCCTCCACGGACCTCCAAAGATACGTTTGACGTTTGAGGTGGCAAGACAAGCAAGCAGCCCCAGTCTCTGTGCCTCTGTGCGAGCAGTGCCATGGGCAGATGAGGCTGAGCAACAGCTTTCCAGGCTAGCTCCTTCTGGCTGCCAGCTATCTGCAGACGTTCGCATTTTCGGAGCAGGGCTGCCAGAGGCTCCCTCCACGGACCTCCAAAGATACGTCTGACGTTTGAGGTGGCAAGACAAGCAAGCAGCCCCAGTCTCTGTGCCTCTGTGCGAGCAGTGCCATGGGCAGATGAGGCTGAGCAACAGCTTTCCAGGCTAGCTCCTTCTGGCTGCCAGCTATCTGCAGACGTTCGCATTTTCGGAGCAGGGCTGCCGGAGGCTCCCGCCACGGAGCCCCAAAGATACGTTTGACGTTTGAGGTGGCAAGACAAGCAAGCAGCCCCAGTCTCTGTGCCTCTGTGCGAGCAGTGCCATGGGCAGATGAGGCTGAGCAACAGCTTTCCAGGCTAGCTCCTTCTGGCTGCCAGCTATCTGCAGACGTTCGCATTTTCGGAGCAGGGCTGCCGGAGGTGCCCACCACAGAGCCCCAAGAATACGTTTGACGTTTGAGGTGGCAAGACAAGCAAGCAGCCCCAGTCTCTGTGCCTCTGTGCGAGCAGTGCCATGGGCAGATGAGGCTGAGCAACAGCTTTCCAGGCTAGCTCCTTCTGGCTGCCAGCTATCTGCAGACGTTCGCATTTTCGGAGCAGGGCTGCCGGAGGCTCCCTCCACGGACCTCCAAAGATACGTCTGACGTTTGAGGTGGCAAGACAAGCAAGCAGCCCCAGTCTCTGTGCCTCTGTGCGAGCAGTGCCATGGGCAGATGAGGCTGAGCAACAGCTTTCCAGGCTAGCTCCTTCTGGCTGCCAGCTATCTGCAGACGTTCGCATTTTCGGAGCAGGGCTGCCGGAGGCTCCCTCCACGGACCTCCAAAGATACGTCTGACGTTTGAGGTGGCAAGACAAGCAAGCAGCCCCAGTCTCTGTGCCTCTGTGCGAGCAGTGCCATGGGCAGATGAGGCTGAGCAACAGCTTTCCAGGCTAGCTCCTTCTGGCTGCCAGCTATCTGCAGACGTTCGCATTTTCGGAGCAGGGCTGCCGGAGGCTCCCTCCACGGACCTCCAAAGATACGTCTGACGTTTGAGGTGGCAAGACAAGCAAGCAGCCCCAGTCTCTGTGCCTCTGTGCGAGCAGTGCCATGGGCAGATGAGGCTGAGCAACAGCTTTCCAGGCTAGCTCCTTCTGGCTGCCAGCTATCTGCAGACGTTCACATTTTCGGAGCAGGGCTGCCGGAGGCTCCCTCCACGGACCTCCAAAGATACGTCTGACGTTTGAGGTGGCAAGACAAGCAAGCAGCCCCAGTCTCTGTGCCTCTGTGCGAGCAGTGCCATGGGCAGATGAGGCTGAGCAACAGCTTTCCAGGCTAGCTCCTTCTGGCTGCCAGCTATCTGCAGACGTTCACATTTTCGGAGCAGGGCTGCCGGAGGCTCCCTCCACGGACCTCCAAAGATACGTCTGACGTTTGAGGTGGCAAGACAAGCAAGCAGCCCCAGTCTCTGTGCCTCTGTGCGAGCAGTGCCATGGGCAGATGAGGCTGAGCAACAGCTTTCCAGGCTAGCTCCTTCTGGCTGCCAGCTATCTGCAGACGTTCGCATTTTCGGAGCAGGGCTGCCGGAGGCTCCCGCCACGAGACCCCAAAGATACGTTTGACGTTTGAGGTGGCAAGACAAGCAAGCAGCCCCAGTCTCTGTGCCTCTGTGCGAGCAGTGCCATGGGCAGATGAGGCTGAGCAACAGCTTTCCAGGCTAGCTCCTTCTGGCTGCCAGCTATCTGCAGACGTTCGCATTTTCGGAGCAGGGCTGCCGGAGGCTCCCACCACAGAGCCCCAAGATACGTTTGACGTTTGAGGTGGCAAGACAAGCAAGCAGCCCCAGTCTCTGTGCCTCTGTGCGAGCAGTGCCATGGGCAGATGAGGCTGAGCAACAGCTTTCCAGGCTAGCTCCTTCTGGCTGCCAGCTATCTGCAGACGTTCGCATTTTCGGAGCAGGGCTGCCGGAGGCTCCCTCCACGGACCTCCAAAGATACGTCTGACGTTTGAGGTGGCAAGACAAGCAAGCAGCCCCAGTCTCTGTGCCTCTGTGCGAGCAGTGCCATGGGCAGATGAGGCTGAGCAACAGCTTTCCAGGCTAGCTCCTTCTGGCTGCCAGCTATCTGCAGACGTTCGCATTTTCGGAGCAGGGCTGCCGGAGGCTCCCTCCACGGACCTCCAAAGATACGTCTGACGTTTGAGGTGGCAAGACAAGCAAGCAGCCCCAGTCTCTGTGCCTCTGTGCGAGCAGTGCCATGGGCAGATGAGGCTGAGCAACAGCTTTCCAGGCTAGCTCCTTCTGGCTGCCAGCTATCTGCAGACGTTCGCATTTTCGGAGCAGGGCTGCCGGAGGCTCCCTCCACGGACCTCCAAAGATACGTCTGACGTTTGAGGTGGCAAGACAAGCAAGCAGCCCCAGTCTCTGTGCCTCTGTGCGAGCAGTGCCATGGGCAGATGAGGCTGAGCAACAGCTTTCCAGGCTAGCTCCTTCTGGCTGCCAGCTATCTGCAGACGTTCGCATTTTCGGAGCAGGGCTGCCGGAGGCTCCCTCCACGGACTCCAAAGATACGTCTGACGTTTGAGGTGGCAAGACAAGCAAGCAGCCCCAGTCTCTGTGCCTCTGTGCGAGCAGTGCCATGGGCAGATGAGGCTGAGCAACAGCTTTCCAGGCTAGCTCCTTCTGGCTGCCAGCTATCTGCAGACGTTCGCATTTTCGGAGCAGGGCTGCAGAGGCTCCCTCCACGGACCCCAAAGATACGTCTGACGTTTGAGGTGGCAAGACAAGCAAGCAGCCCCAGTCTCTGTGCCTCTGTGCGAGCAGTGCCATGGGCAGATGAGGCTGAGCAACAGCTTTCCAGGCTAGCTCCTTCTGGCTGCCAGCTATCTGCAGACGTTCGCATTTTCGGAGCGGGGCTGCCGGAGGCTCCCGCCACGGAGCCCCAAAGATACGTTTGACGTTTGAGGTGGCAAGACAAGCAAGCAGCCCCAGTCTCTGTGCCTCTGTGCGAGCAGTGCCATGGGCAGATGAGGCTGAGCAACAGCTTTCCAGGCTAGCTCCTTCTGGCTGCCAGCTATCTGCAGACGTTCGCATTTTCGGAGCAGGGCTGCCGGAGGTGCCCACCACAGAGACCCCAAGAATACGTTTGACGTTTGAGGTGGCAAGACAAGCAAGCAGCCCCAGTCTCTGTGCCTCTGTGCGAGCAGTGCCATGGGCAGATGAGGCTGAGCAACAGCTTTCCAGGCTAGCTCCTTCTGGCTGCCAGCTATCTGCAGACGTTCGCATTTTCGGAGCAGGGCTGCCGGAGGCTCCCTCCACGGACCTCCAAAGATACGTCTGACGTTTGAGGTGGCAAGACAAGCAAGCAGCCCCAGTCTCTGTGCCTCTGTGCGAGCAGTGCCATGGGCAGATGAGGCTGAGCAACAGCTTTCCAGGCTAGCTCCTTCTGGCTGCCAGCTATCTGCAGACGTTCGCATTTTCGGAGCAGGGCTGCCGAGGCTCCCTCCACGGACCTCCAAAGATACGTCTGACGTTTGAGGTGGCAAGACAAGCAAGCAGCCCCAGTCTCTGTGCCTCTGTGCGAGCAGTGCCATGGGCAGATGAGGCTGAGCAACAGCTTTCCAGGCTAGCTCCTTCTGGCTGCCAGCTATCTGCAGACGTTCGCATTTTCGGAGCAGGGCTGCCGGAGGCTCCCGCCACGGAGCCCCAAAGATACGTTTGACGTTTGAGGTGGCAAGACAAGCAAGCAGCCCCAGTCTCTGTGCCTCTGTGCGAGCAGTGCCATGGGCAGATGAGGCTGAGCAACAGCTTTCCAGGCTAGCTCCTTCTGGCTGCCAGCTATCTGCAGACGTTCGCATTTTCGGAGCAGGGCTGCCGGAGGTGCCCTCCACAGAGCCCCAAGAATACGTTGACGTTTGAGGTGCAAGACAAGCAAGCAGCCCCAGTCTCTGTGCCTCTGTGCGAGCAGTGCCATGGGCAGATGAGGCTGAGCAACAGCTTTCCAGGTCTAGCTCCTTCTGGCTGCCAGCTATCTGCAGACGTTCGCATTTTCGGAGCAGGGCTGCCGGAGGCTCCCTCCACGGACCTCCAAAGATACGTCTGACGTTTGAGGTGGCAAGACAAGCAAGCAGCCCCAGTCTCTGTGCCTCTGTGCGAGCAGTGCCATGGGCAGATGAGGCTGAGCAACAGCTTTCCAGGCTAGCTCCTTCTGGCTGCCAGCTATCTGCAGACGTTCGCATTTTCGGAGCAGGGCTGCCGGAGGCTCCCTCCACGGACCTCCAAAGATACGTCTGACGTTTGAGGTGGCAAGACAAGCAAGCAGCCCCAGTCTCTGTGCCTCTGTGCGAGCAGTGCCATGGGCAGATGAGGCTGAGCAACAGCTTTCCAGGCTAGCTCCTTCTGGCTGCCAGCTATCTGCAGACGTTCGCATTTTCGGAGCAGGGCTGCCGGAGGCTCCCTCCACGGACCTCCAAAGATACGTCTGACGTTTGAGGTGGCAAGACAAGCAAGCAGCCCCAGTCTCTGTGCCTCTGTGCGAGCAGTGCCATGGGCAGATGAGGCTGAGCAACAGCTTTCCAGGCTAGCTCCTTCTGGCTGCCAGCTATCTGCAGACGTTCGCATTTTTCGGAGCAGGGGCTGCCGGAGGCTCCCTCCACGGACCTCCAAAGATACGTCTGACGTTTGAGGTGGCAAGACAAGCAAGCAGCCCCAGTCTCTGTGCCTCTGTGCGAGCAGTGCCATGGGCAGATGAGGCTGAGCAACAGCTTTCCAGGCTAGCTCCTTCTGGCTGCCAGCTATCTGCAGACGTTCGCATTTTCGGAGCAGGGCTGCCGGAGGCTCCCTCCACGGACCTCCAAAGATACGTCTGACGTTTGAGGTGGCAAGACAAGCAAGCAGCCCCAGTCTCTGTGCCTCTGTGCGAGCAGTGCCATGGGCAGATGAGGCTGAGCAACAGCTTTCCAGGCTAGCTCCTTCTGGCTGCCAGCTATCTGCAGACGTTCGCATTTTCGGAGCAGGGCTGCCGGAGGCTCCCTCCACGGACCCCAAAGATACGTTTGACGTTTGAGGTGGCAAGACAAGCAAGCAGCCCCAGTCTCTGTGCCTCTGTGCGAGCAGTGCCATGGGCAGATGAGGCTGAGCAACAGCTTTCCAGGCTAGCTCCTTCTGGCTGCCAGCTATCTGCAGACGTTCGCATTTTCGGAGCAGGGCTGCCGGAGGTTCCCTCCACGGAGCCCCAAAGATACGTTGACGTTTGAGGTGGCAAGACAAGCAAGCAGCCCCAGTCTCTGTGCCTCTGTGCGAGCAGTGCCATGGGCAGATGAGGCTGAGCAACAGCTTTCCAGGCTAGCTCCTTCTGGCTGCCAGCTATCTGCAGACGTTCGCATTTTCGGAGCAGGGCTGCCGGAGGCTCCCTCCACGGACCTCCAAAGATACGTCTGACGTTTGAGGTGGCAAGACAAGCAAGCAGCCCCAGTCTCTGTGCCTCTGTGCGAGCAGTGCCATGGGCAGATGAGGCTGAGCAACAGCTTTCCAGGCTAGCTCCTTCTGGCTGCCAGCTATCTGCAGACGTTCGCATTTTCGGAGCAGGGCTGCCGGAGGCTCCCTCCACGGACCTCCAAAGATACGTCTGACGTTTGAGGTGGCAAGACAAGCAAGCAGCCCCAGTCTCTGTGCCTCTGTGCGAGCAGTGCCATGGGCAGATGAGGCTGAGCAACAGCTTTCCAGGCTAGCTCCTTCTGGCTGCCAGCTATCTGCAGACGTTCGCATTTTCGGAGCAGGGCTGCCGGAGGCTCCCTCCACGGACCTCCAAAGATACGTCTGACGTTTGAGGTGGCAAGACAAGCAAGCAGCCCCAGTCTCTGTGCCTCTGTGCGAGCAGTGCCATGGGCAGATGAGGCTGAGCAACAGCTTTCCAGGCTAGCTCCTTCTGGCTGCCAGCTATCTGCAGACGTTCGCATTTTCGGAGCAGGGCTGCCGGAGGCTCCCTCCACGGACCTCCAAAGATACGTCTGACGTTTGAGGTGGCAAGACAAGCAAGCAGCCCCAGTCTCTGTGCCTCTGTGCGAGCAGTGCCATGGGCAGATGAGGCTGAGCAACAGCTTTCCAGGCTAGCTCCTTCTGGCTGCCAGCTATCTGCAGACGTTCGCATTTTCGGAGCAGGGCTGCCAGAGGCTCCCTCCACGGACCTCCAAAGATACGTCTGACGTTTGAGGTGGCAAGACAAGCAAGCAGCCCCAGTCTCTGTGCCTCTGTGCGAGCAGTGCCATGGGCAGATGAGGCTGAGCAACAGCTTTCCAGGCTAGCTCCTTCTGGCTGCCAGCTATCTGCAGACGTTCGCATTTCGGAGCGGGGCTGCCGGAGGCTCCCGCCACGGAGCCCCAAAGATACGTTTGACGTTTGAGGTGGCAAGACAAGCAAGCAGCCCCCAGTCTCTGTGCCTCTGTGCGAGCAGTGCCATGGGCAGATGAGGCTGAGCAACAGCTTTCCAGGCTAGCTCCTTCTGGCTGCCAGCTATCTGCAGACGTTCGCATTTTCGGAGGCAGGGCTGCCGGAGGTGCCCACCACAGAGCCCCAAGAATACGTTTGACGTTTGAGGTGGCAAGACAAGCAAGCAGCCCCAGTCTCTGTGCCTCTGTGCGAGCAGTGCCATGGGCAGATGAGGCTGAGCAACAGCTTTCCAGGCTAGCTCCTTCTGGCTGCCAGCTATCTGCAGACGTTCGCATTTTCGGAGCAGGGCTGCCGGAGGCTCCCTCCACGGACCTCCAAAGATACGTCTGACGTTTGAGGTGGCAAGACAAGCAAGCAGCCCCAGTCTCTGTGCCTCTGTGCGAGCAGTGCCATGGGCAGATGAGGCTGAGCAACAGCTTTCCAGGCTAGCTCCTTCTGGCTGCCAGCTATCTGCAGACGTTCGCATTTTCGGAGCAGGGCTGCCGGAGGCTCCCTCCACGGACCTCCAAAGATACGTCTGACGTTTTGAGGTGGCAA
>NW_027449048.1:0-7500 GCF_030867145.1 Opisthocomus hoazin
GCCGCTTTCCATCAGCTCGGCTGAAACGCCCGAGGACGGGGCGGCGTCTCTGTTTCAAAAGCGGAAAAAGAAATAAAAAAGCAACAAAAACCAAAAAATTCCCGCCGCCCCCCCCAACCCACCCCCGTGCAGGCACCCCTGCATACGGGCCTCCGGCAGGACCGGCCTGCCGCCCCCAGCCACCCCCCCGCAAGCCCCCCCACCGCCGCCCCGGCTGAGAGAGCACAGGCACCCCGCCGCCGCCCCTTCCCACCCCGTGCAGGCACCCCTGCATACGGGCCTCCGGCAGGGCCGGCCTGCCGCCCCCAGCCACCCCCCGCAAGCCCCCCCCACCGCCGCCCCGGCTCAGAGAGCACAGGCAGCCCGCCGCCGGCCCACCCACCCCGTGCAGGCACCCCTGCATACGGGCCTCCGGCAGGGCCGGCCTGCCGACCCCAGCCACCCCCCGCAAGCCCCCCCACCGCCGCCCCGACTGAGACAGCACAGGCAGCCCGCCGCCGGCCCTTCCCACCCCGTGCAGGCACCCCTGCATACGGGCCTCCGGCAGGGCCGGCCTGCCGCCCCCAGCCACCCCCCGCAAGCCCCCCCACCGCCGCCCCGGCTCAGAGAGCACAGGCAGCCCGCCGCCGGCCCACCCACCCCGTGCAGGCACCCCTGCATACGGGCCTCCGGCAGGACCGGCCTGCCGCCCCCAGCCACCCCCCGCAAGCCCCCCCACCGCCGCCCCGGCTGAGAGAGCACAGGCACCCCGCCGCCGGCCCTTCCCACCCCGTGCAGGCACCCCTGCATACGGGCCTCCGGCAGGGCCGGCCTGCCGCCCCCAGCCACCCCCCGCAAGCCCCCCCCACCGCCGCCCCGGCTCAGAGAGCACAGGCAGCCCGCCGCCGGCCCACCCACCCCGTGCAGGCACCCCTGCATACGGGCCTCCGGCAGGGCCGGCCTGCCGACCCCAGCCACCCCCCGCAAGCCCCCCCACCGCCGCCCCGACTGAGAGAGCACAGGCAGCCCGCCGCCGGCCCTTCCCACCCCGTGCAGGCACCCCTGCATACGGGCCTCCGGCAGGGCCGGCCTGCCGACCCCAGCCACCCCCCGCAACCCCCCCCACCGCCGCCCCGGCTGAGAGAGCACAGGCAGCCCGCCGCCGGCCCTTCCCACCCCGTGCAGGCACCCCTGCATACGGGCCTCCGGCACGGCCGGCCTGCCGCCCCCAGCCACCCCCCGCAAGCCCCCCCCACCGCCGCCCCGACTCAGAGAGCACAGGCAGCCCGCCGCAGGCCCACCCACCCCGTGCAGGCACCCCTGCATACGGGCCTCCGGCAGGGCCGGCCTGCCGACCCCAGCCACCCCCCGCAAGCCCCCCCACCGCCGCCCCGACTGAGACAGCACAGGCAGCCCGCCGCCGGCCCTTCCCACCCCGTGCAGGCACCCCTGCATACGGGCCTCTGGCAGGACCGGCCTGCCGACCCCAGCCACCCCCCGCAAGCCCCCCCACCGCCGCCCCGGCTGAGAGAGCACAGGCAGCCCGCCGCCGGCCCTTCCCACCCCGTGCAGGCACCCCTGCATACGGGCCTCCGGCAGAGCCGGCCTGCCGCCCCCAGCCACCCCCCGCAAGCCCCCCCACCGCCGCCCCGGCTCAGAGAGCACAGGAACCCCGCCGCCGCCCCTTCCCACCCCGTGCAGGCACCCCTGCATACGGGCCTCCGGCAGGGCCGGCCTGCCGCCCCCAGCCACCCCCCGCAAGCCCCCCCACCGCCGCCCCGGCTCAGAGAGCACAGGAACCCCGCCGCCGCCCCTTCCCACCCCGTGCAGGCACCCCTGCATACGGGCCTCCGGCAGGGCCGGCCTGCCGACCCCAGCCACCCCCCGCAAGCCCCCCCACCGCCGCCCCGGCTCAGAGAGCACAGGCAGCCCGCCGCCGGCCCACCCACCCTGTGCAGGCACCCCTGCATACGGGCCTCCGGCAGGACCGGCCTGCCGCCCCCAGCCACCCCCCGCAAGCCCCCCCACCGCCGCCCCGGCTGAGAGAGCACAGGCAACCCGCCGCCGCCCCTTCCCACCCCGTGCAGGCACCCCTGCATACGGGCCTCCGGCAGGGCCGGCCTGCCGCCCCCAGCCACCCCCCGCAAGCCCCCCCACCGCCGCCCCGGCTGAGAGAGCACAGGCAGCCCGCCGCCGGCCCACCCACCCTGTGCAGGCACCCCTGCATACGGGCCTCCGGCAGGACCGGCCTGCCGCCCCAAGCCACCCCCCGCAAGCCCCCCCACCGCCGCCCCGGCTGAGAGAGCACAGGCACCCCGCCGCCGCCCCTTCCCACCCCGTGCAGGCACCCCTGCATACGGGCCTCCGGCAGGGCCGGCCTGCCGCCCCCAGCCACCCCCCGCAAGCCCCCCCCACCGCCGCCCCGGCTCAGAGAGCACAGGCAGCCCGCCGCAGGCCCACCCACCCCGTGCAGGCACCCCTGCATACGGGCCTCCGGCAGGGCCGGCCTGCCGACCCCAGCCACCCCCCGCAAGCCCCCCCACCGCCGCCCCGGCTGAGAGAGCACAGGCAGCCCGCCGCCGGCCCTTCCCACCCCGTGCAGGCACCCCTGCATACGGGCCTCCGGCAGGGCCGGCCTGCCGACCCCAGCCACCCCCCGCAACCCCCCCCACCGCCGCCCCGGCTGAGAGAGCACAGGCAGCCCGCCGCCGGCCCTTCCCACCCCGTGCAGGCACCCCTGCATACGGGCCTCCGGCAGGGCCGGCCTGCCGCCCCCAGCCACCCGCCACAGGCCCCCCCACCGCCGCCCCGGCTGAGAGAGCACAGGCAGCCCGCCGCCGGCCCTTCCCACCCCGTGCAGGCACCCCTGCATACGGGCCTCCGGCAGGGCCGGCCTGCCGCCCCCAGCCACCCCCCGCAAGCCCCCCCACCGCCGCCCCGGCTCAGAGAGCACAGGCACCCCGCCGCCGCCCCTTCCCACCCCGTGCAGGCACCCCTGCATACGGGCCTCCGGCAGGGCCGGCCTGCCGCCCCCAGCCACCCCCCGCAAGCCCCCCCCACCGCCGCCCCGGCTCAGAGAGCACAGGCAGCCCGCCGCAGGCCCACCCACCCCGTGCAGGCACCCCTGCATACGGGCCTCCGGCAGGGCGGGCCTGCCGACCCCAGCCACCCCCCGCAAGCCCCCCCACCGCCGCCCCGACTGAAACAGCACAGGCAGCCCGCCGCCGGCCCTTCCCACCCCGTGCAGGCACCCCTGCATACGGGCCTCCGGCAGGGCCGGCCTGCCGCCCCCAGCCACCCGCCACAGGCCCCCCCACCGCCGCCCCGGCTGAGAGAGCACAGGCAGCCCGCCGCCGCCCCTTCCCACCCCGTGCAGGCACCCCTGCATACGGGCCTCCGGCAGGGCCGGCCTGCCGACCCCAGCCACCCCCCGCAAGCCCCCCCACCGCCGCCCCGGCTGAGAGAGCACAGGCAGCCCGCCGCCGGCCCACCCACCCTGTGCAGGCACCCCTGCATACGGGCCTCCGGCAGGACCGGCCTGCCGCCCCCAGCCACCCCCCGCAAGCCCCCCCACCGCCGCCCCGGCTGAGAGAGCACAGGCACCCCGCCGCCGCCCCTTCCCACCCCGTGCAGGCACCCCTGCATACGGGCCTCCGGCAGGGCCGGCCTGCCGCCCCCAGCCACCCCCCGCAAGCCCCCCCCACCGCCGCCCCGGCTCAGAGAGCACAGGCAGCCCGCCGCAGGCCCACCCACCCCGTGCAGGCACCCCTGCATACGGGCCTCCGGCAGGGCCGGCCTGCCGACCCCAGCCACCCCCCGCAAGCCCCCCCACCGCCGCCCCGACTGAGACAGCACAGGCAGCCCGCCGCCGGCCCTTCCCACCCCGTGCAGGCACCCCTGCATACGGGCCTCCGGCAGGGCCGGCCTGCCGCCCCCAGCCACCCCCCGCAAGCCCCCCCCACCGCCGCCCCGGCTCAGAGAGCACAGGCAGCCCGCCGCAGGCCCACCCACCCCGTGCAGGCACCCCTGCATACGGGCCTCCGGCAGGGCCGGCCTGCCGACCCCAGCCACCCCCCGCAACCCCCCCCACCGCCGCCCCGACTGAGACAGCACAGGCAGCCCGCCGCCGGCCCTTCCCACCCCGTGCAGGCACCCCTGCATACGGGCCTCCGGCAGGGCCAACCTGCCGACCCCAGCCACCCCCCGCAAGCCCCCCCCACCGCCGCCCCGGCTCAGAGAGCACAGGCAGCCCGCCGCAGGCCCACCCACCCCGTGCAGGCACCCCTGCATACGGGCCTCCGGCAGGGCCGGCCTGCCGACCCCAGCCACCCCCCGCAACCCCCCCCACCGCCGCCCCGACTGAGACAGCACAGGCAGCCCGCCGCCGGCCCTTCCCACCCCGTGCAGGCACCCCTGCATACGGGCCTCCGGCAGGGCCGGCCTGCCGCCCCCAGCCACCCCCCGCAAGCCCCCCCACCGCCGCCCCGGCTGAGAGAGCACAGGCAACCCGCCGCCGCCCCTTCCCACCCCGTGCAGGCACCCCTGCATACGGGCCTCCGGCAGGGCCGGCCTGCCGCCCCCAGCCACCCCCCGCAAGCCCCCCCCACCGCCGCCCCGGCTCAGAGAGCACAGGCAGCCCGCCGCAGGCCCACCCACCCCGTGCAGGCACCCCTGCATACGGGCCTCCGGCAGGGCCGGCCTGCCGACCCCAGCCACCCCCCGCAACCCCCCCCACCGCCGCCCCGGCTGAGAGAGCACAGGCAGCCCGCCGCCGGCCCTTCCCACCCCGTGCAGGCACCCCTGCATACGGGCCTCCGGCAGGGCCGGCCTGCCGACCCCAGCCACCCCCCGCAACCCCCCCCACCGCCGCCCCGGCTGAGAGAGCACAGGCAGCCCGCCGCCGGCCCTTCCCACCCCGTGCAGGCACCCCTGCATACGGGCCTCCGGCAGGGCCGGCCTGCCGCCCCCAGCCACCCGCCACAGGCCCCCCCACCGCCGCCCCGGCTGAGAGAGCACAGGCAGCCCGCCGCCGGCCCTTCCCACCCCGTGCAGGCACCCCTGCATACGGGCCTCCGGCAGGGCCGGCCTGCCGCCCCCAGCCACCCCCCGCAAGCCCCCCCACCGCCGCCCCGGCTCAGAGAGCACAGGCACCCCGCCGCCGCCCCTTCCCACCCCGTGCAGGCACCCCTGCATACGGGCCTCCGGCAGGGCCGGCCTGCCGCCCCCAGCCACCCCCCGCAAGCCCCCCCCACCGCCGCCCCGGCTCAGAGAGCACAGGCAGCCCGCCGCAGGCCCACCCACCCCGTGCAGGCACCCCTGCATACGGGCCTCCGGCAGGGCGGGCCTGCCGCCCCAAGCCACCCCCCGCAAGCCCCCCCACCGCCGCCCCGGCTGAGAGAGCACAGGCAGCCCGCCGCCGCCCCTTCCCACCCCGTGCAGGCACCCCTGCATACGGGCCTCCAGCACGGGCGACCCGCTCTGTCCGCAGGGAGGACAGGTCTACCCCTTCTGCCGGCAGGGAGGCCAGGTCTACCCGTTCTGCCGGCAGGGAGGCCAGGTCTACCCGTTTTACCTGCAGGGAGACCAGGTCTACCCGTTCTGCCGGCAGGGAGGCCAGGTCTACCCGTTTTACCGGCAGGGATGCCAGGTCTACCCGTTCTGGCGGCAGGGAGGCCAGGTCTACCTGTTTTACCGGCAGGGATGCCAGGTCTACCCGTTCTAGCGGCAGGGAGACCAGGTCTACCCGTATTGCCGGCAGGGATGCCAGGTCTACCCGTTTTTCCGGCAGGGATGCCAGGTCTACCCATTTACCGGCAGGGATGCCAGGTCTACCCGTTTTGCCGGCAGGGATGCCAGGTCTACCCGTTCTGGCGGCAGGGAGAACAGGTCTACCCGTTTTACCTGCAGGGAGAACAGGTCTACCCGTTTTGCCGGCAGGGATGCCAGGTCTACCCGTTTTACCTGCAGGGATGCCAGGTCTACCCGTTTTACCGGCAGGGAGGCCAGGTCTACCCATGTTGCCGGCAGGGAGGCCAGGTCTACCCGTTCTAGCGGCAGGGAGACCAGGTCTACCCATTTACCGGCAGGGAGACCAGGTCTACCCGTTTTGCCGGCAGGGATGCCAGGTCTACCCGTTTTGCCGGCAGGGAGAACAGGTCTACCCGTTTTACCTGCAGGGAGGCCATGTCTACCCGTTTTACCGGCAGGGAGACCAGGTCTACCCGTTTTGCCGGCAGGGATGCCAGGTCTACCCGTTTTGCCGGCAGGGAGACCAGGTCTACCCGTTCTGCCGGCAGGGATACCAGGTCTACCCGTTTTACCTGCACGGAGACCAGGTCTACCCATTTTACCGGCAGGGAGGCCAGGTCTACCCGTTCTGGCGGCAGGGAGAACAGGTCTACCCTTTTTGCCGGCAGGGAGACCAGGTCTACCCGTTTTACCGGCAGGGATGCCAGGTCTACCCGTTTTGCCGGCAGGGATAACAGGTCTACCCGTTTTACCTGCAGGGAGACCAGGTCTACCCGTTTTACCGGCAGGGAGACCAGGTCTACCCGTTTTGCCGGCAGGGATGCCAGGTCTACCCGTTCTGGCGGCAGGGAGGCCAGGTCTACCCGTTCTGCCGGCAGGGAGGCCAGGTCTACCCGTTTTGCCGGCAGGGAGAACAGGTCTACCCGTTTTACCGGCAGGGAGACCAGGTCTACCCGTTTTGCCGGCAGGGATGCCAGGTCTACCCGTTCTGGCGGCAGGGAGGCCAGGTCTACCCGTTCTGCCGGCAGGGAGGCCAGGTCTACCCGTTTTACCTGCAGGGAGGCCAGGTCTACCCGTTTTGGCGGCAGGGAGACCAGGTCTACCCGTTTTGCCGGCAGGGATGCCAGGTCTACCCGCTTCCGGCAGGGATGCCAGGTCTACCCGGTTCCAGGCAGGGAGGCCTCGTCTACCCGTTCTGCCGGCAGGGAGGCCAGGTCTACCCGTTTTACCGGCAGGGATGCCAGGTCTACCCGCTTCCGGCAGGGATGCCAGGTCTACCCGGTTCCAGGCAGGGAGGCCTCGTCTACCCGTTCTGCCGGCAGGGAGGCCAGGTCTACCCGTTTTACCGGCAGGGATGCCAGGTCTACCCGCTTCCGGCAGGGATGCCAGGTCTACCCGGTTCCAGGCAGGGAGGCCTCGTCTACCCGTTCTGCCGGCAGGGAGGCCAGGTCTACCCGTTTTACCGTCCGCCGGGTCCGGTGTGCCCGATGTGGCCGCCGGAGCTGCCGGCGGAAAGGGATGCCTCGTCTACCTCGCTCCGGCGGGACTTTGGCTCCACCGCGGTTCTGGCAGGTAGACGTCTTGCCCGGTTCTTCTTCGGAGCTGCCGAAGGGGTCGCTGCTTTGCGCTGCCTCCAGTTACGTCATGGTAAGAGTCGGCGGCGCTCGCGCGCCTCCCCGCTGGGGGAAGACGGTTCTCTTCGAGCCCGCCGGGGCCGGGGACCTCGCTGTCCGTATACTAGGGCAGAGGGCTGGCGCTCGCGGACCAGCGCCA
>NW_027449048.1:12500-15000 GCF_030867145.1 Opisthocomus hoazin
CGCCGAACGCCGTCGCCGCGGGTTTTCCGTGCGCGCGCGCGCTCGCACGTTCCTGAGTTCGCCCGGAAAGGCCCGGCTCCCGCGCGGGAGCCGCGTGCGTGCGTGAGGGAGGGGGAGGGGGCGTCCCCTCCCCCCGCCGCTCCCCGGAGGCGCTCTCCTCGTCCTGTCGCCCGCCGCCGCCGTCGTCTCGTGCGGCTCGTCCTCCGACGCGCGCGGGTGCGTCGACCTGTCGGCCGCGGACGCCGCGCCCCCGCCGGCTCCCCGCTTCCCGCGTCTGCGCGGGAAGCAAGAGGGGGGGATGCCGGCGGGGCAACGCGGCGAGCGCGGCCGGCAGAGCACCGGCCTGCTCGGCGGGCCGGGGGGCGAGCGTCGAGCGACGGCGGCGGCACCGGGGGCCGCAAGCGCGACAGCCGAGGGGTGTCGCCGTCTTCGGGGGGCGGCAGCTCCTGGGGGGGGGGGTGGGGCGGCGCCGGCGGCGGCGCCGTCTACCCCCCCGCGCGCGGGACAGGGCTGTCTCCGGGCGTTCCGGGCCGTGGCGCGGGTGTGCGCACGGCGTTTCGGGCGGCGCGGCGGCCGGACCCGCGAACCTCCCCTCCGACCCGGCACGGCTGCCTCTCGAAGAGGGAGCCGTGGCGGGAAGGGGGGGGCGCGAGCACGGTCTCGGCCGCTGGCGCCGCCCGGGGCGGGCGAGGCCCCCCCCCGGCCGGGTCGCGTCCCGCGCGAGCGGGCGGCCCGAGCCACGTCTCTCCCCCCGGGCGCAGCGCCGGGCTATCGAGGGAAACCCCGGGCCCCGGGGCTAAGGAGGACGAGGTGGTGGCGGCGGATGCCGGGCGCGCCCCCGCGGGCGGACGCTCCCCCGAGGGCGGCAGCCGGGGGAGGCACCCCCGCGGGGCCATGCAGGTCGTTTCCCTCACCCCAGGGCCAGGTACCTAGCGTCCGCGCTTCGGCGGCCCTCCCTCGGCCGAGTCCGGGGGTCAAAGGCCAAAGGAGCCGGGCGGCGGTTTAAAGACTCGAGCGGCACGGCGCGAGCCGCGGGGGGGGCGTCCGCCCCCGCGGGCCGCCGTGCCGGAGAAGGGGGGGCGTCTCGCTGCCCCAACCTGCCCCCCCTCTCCGCGGGCCGGTCTCGGCGGAGAGACCGCGGCGCGGGTCGGCCGCGGCCGACCTGCCCGCCCTCGCAAACGGGGCCACCCGCCGGCCGGAGCGCGGGCTCCGCGCCGGGGGAAAGAAAGGCGCGGCGAGCCCCCGCGGGGGGGGGGCGGCCGCCGGGGGGCCGCCCCGCGCCTTTGGACGCTCGCGCTGCGGCCGCGCTCGGGGCGCGCCGCGCTCCCCTCTCCCGCTCCTCGCCCCGCCCTCGGCGCCCAGGGAAAGAAAGGGGGGGGCGAGCCACACCCCCCCAGGCCGAGCGGCGGCGGCGCCGCTCGGCGTGCCGGTCGGTGCCGGTCGTCCGTCGGGTCGTCCGGGAGGGTTCCCCGGCCGCATCCGCTGGCGGCCGTCCCGTCCCGCGTTTCCCCGCCCGTCGCTTCCGTCTCGAGGGCGGGCGCGCGGCGCGGGGGCGTCCCGCTCCGGGTCTTCGCGTGGAAACGGGGAGAGTGGGAGCCGCCCCCCGCGCTCAGCGCCGTCCGCCTTTCCGCTGGGGCCGTGCCGGCGGCCCCAGGGGGCCGAGGCGAGAAGCGGCTGCGGCGGCGGTTTTCGCGGCGGCGGTGGCGGCCGCCGCCGCCGGGCGGGGTGGCCGGGTTCGCCCATCCGGCGCGGGCCGGTGGGCGGCCGCGCGTCGCCGGCTCGCGCTCCAGTGGCCGGCCGCGCTTCCTCCGGCGTCGGTGGAAGGCGGCGTCGGCGCCGAGGTTCGCCGGCGGGGCGAGAGGCGACCGTGGTGGGCGGAGCCGGCTCGTCGCAGCGCGGGCGCAGCCGGGCGTCCGGCTCCCGAGCGAAGGCGGGCAGGCGTCGCGGCCGGGCGTGCCGTAGCCTCCGGGGGGAGGCCGGTCCGAGCCCGGGCGCCTGGGCCGCCCCCGAAGCGCGCCAAGGGTGTGTGTGTTGCGTACGTTTCCCCAGGGTCGGTCGGGAGCGCGGGCTCCCCCGCCCTTTGGCCGCTCGGGGTTTTCCGTTGTTTTCCGTTTCCCCTGTGCTCGTACGGTCAAGCCGAGGCGAGGGCCTCTCCGTCGCGCCGCGTCGCGCCGCCGCGCCGCGCCCCCTCCGCGCGTGCGGAGGGGGGTGGGCGGCGGCGGGGCCGGCGGTCGGTCCGGCCGTCCTCAGAGAAGGGGCCGCTCTCGGCGAGCGGTCCCGGCCCCTCCGCGCGCGCGGGGCGGTGCCGAAACCGAGACAACTCTTAGCGGTGGATCACTCGGCTCGTGCGTCGATGAAGAACGCAGCTAGCTGCGAGAATTAATGTGAATTGCAGGACACATTGATCATCGACACTTCGAACGCACTCGCGGCCCCGGGTTCCTCCCGGGGCTACGCCTGTCTGAGCGTCGCTTTACGATCAATCGCCGTCTGCGCCGCC
>NW_027449048.1:22500-32500 GCF_030867145.1 Opisthocomus hoazin
GACGTGGTGGCCGGCCGGGACGCGGGGCGATGGGGGGGGCGCTGTCGGGTAGACCTGTCCTCCCCGCCGAACCGGTCCCTGGTAGACCTGTCCTCCCCGCCGAACCGGTCCCGGGTAGACGTGGTGGCCGGCCGGGACGCGGGGCGATGGGGGGGGCGCTGTCGGGTAGACCTGTCCTCCCCGCCGAACCGGTCCCGGGTAGACCTGTCCTCCCCGCCGACCCGGTCCCGGGTAGACGTGGTGGCCGGCCGGGACGCGGGGTGGGGGGGGCGCTGTCGTCCAGACCCGTCGGCCAGACCCGTCCCCCGTCCCCGTCCCCGTCCCCGTCCCCGTCCCCGTCCCCGTCCCGTTCCCGCCCCCCCCGCCACCCCCTTCCGCGGCACCAACCCCCCCCGCAAGCAACGGGAAGGGGCGCAGCTTTCTATCAGCTCGGCTGAAACGCCCGAAGGCGGGGCGGCGTCTGTGTTTCAAAAGCGGAAAAAAAATAAAAAAGCAACAAAAACCAAAAAATTCCCGCCGCCCCGCCCCCCCCCCCCCCCCACCTCCCCCCGTGCAGGCACCCCTGCAAACGGGCCTCCGGCACGGCAGCCCGGCCGCCGCACCCCCACCCGCAAGCCCCCCCCCACCGCCGCCCCGGCCGAGAGCGCACAAGCAGCCCCTGCCGCCGCCCCCCCCCCACCCCCCCCCCGGTGCGGGCACCCCTGCATACGGGCCTCCGGCACGGCCGCTCCGCTGCCCCCCCCCACCCCGCCACCCCCCCCACCGCCGCCCCGGCCGAGAGCGCACAAGCAGCCCCTGCCGCCGCCCCCCCCCCCCCCCCCCCCCGACTCAAACCTCAATCTTCTCGGAAAAGAGGCCCCGTCCCCAGCCTACCTCAGCGCAAGGCTCCCCGCCTGCTCCTCGACCCCGTCTCTCAGTCTCTGTCTCCCCCTTCTGCCGCGGGGAAGCGCCCGCCCCTTGCCGGCGGGTGGGCGGGGCGGGCCGGCTCGGGTTCCGGTTGCTAAGCAGCAGGGTGGCACTCGTTGACCCCGGGCGCCGCTCCGTCTGCCGATGGGCGGGCCGGTGCTGGCTCTCAAGAAATTTTTGTAACTGTTTCCCTGCTCTGCTTTGGTTTTGTTTTTTTTTCTCGCCCACCGTCAGAACCGATGCAGAGTAAGAAAGCCTTCAGCGAGACAGTCCGGCCAAGCTTAGCGCCTTCCACTAGATACGGCGAAGTCTCGGAAACGGGGGGTGGCGAGGGGAATTTCAGGCGCGCGCCGCCTCCCCCCTCCTGCACCACCCCCCCCCGCAAGCGACGGGAAGGGGCGCCGCTTTCCATCAGCTCGGCTGAAACGCCCGAGGACGGGGCGGCGTCTCTGTTTCAAAAGCGGAAAAAGAAATAAAAAAGCAACAAAAACCAAAAAATTCCCGCCGCCCCCCCCAACCCACCCCCGTGCAGGCACCCCTGCATACGGGCCTCCGGCAGGACCGGCCTGCCGCCCCCAGCCACCCCCCCGCAAGCCCCCCCACCGCCGCCCCGGCTGAGAGAGCACAGGCACCCCGCCGCCGCCCCTTCCCACCCCGTGCAGGCACCCCTGCATACGGGCCTCCGGCAGGGCCGGCCTGCCGCCCCCAGCCACCCCCCGCAAGCCCCCCCCACCGCCGCCCCGGCTCAGAGAGCACAGGCAGCCCGCCGCCGGCCCACCCACCCCGTGCAGGCACCCCTGCATACGGGCCTCCGGCAGGGCCGGCCTGCCGACCCCAGCCACCCCCCGCAAGCCCCCCCACCGCCGCCCCGACTGAGACAGCACAGGCAGCCCGCCGCCGGCCCTTCCCACCCCGTGCAGGCACCCCTGCATACGGGCCTCCGGCAGGGCCGGCCTGCCGCCCCCAGCCACCCCCCGCAAGCCCCCCCACCGCCGCCCCGGCTCAGAGAGCACAGGCAGCCCGCCGCCGGCCCACCCACCCCGTGCAGGCACCCCTGCATACGGGCCTCCGGCAGGGCCGGCCTGCCGACCCCAGCCACCCCCCGCAAGCCCCCCCACCGCCGCCCCGACTGAGAGAGCACAGGCAGCCCGCCGCCGGCCCTTCCCACCCCGTGCAGGCACCCCTGCATACGGGCCTCCGGCAGGGCCGGCCTGCCGACCCCAGCCACCCCCCGCAACCCCCCCCACCGCCGCCCCGGCTGAGAGAGCACAGGCAGCCCGCCGCCGGCCCTTCCCACCCCGTGCAGGCACCCCTGCATACGGGCCTCCGGCACGGCCGGCCTGCCGCCCCCAGCCACCCCCCGCAAGCCCCCCCCACCGCCGCCCCGACTCAGAGAGCACAGGCAGCCCGCCGCAGGCCCACCCACCCCGTGCAGGCACCCCTGCATACGGGCCTCCGGCAGGGCCGGCCTGCCGACCCCAGCCACCCCCCGCAAGCCCCCCCACCGCCGCCCCGACTGAGACAGCACAGGCAGCCCGCCGCCGGCCCTTCCCACCCCGTGCAGGCACCCCTGCATACGGGCCTCTGGCAGGACCGGCCTGCCGACCCCAGCCACCCCCCGCAAGCCCCCCCACCGCCGCCCCGGCTGAGAGAGCACAGGCAGCCCGCCGCCGGCCCTTCCCACCCCGTGCAGGCACCCCTGCATACGGGCCTCCGGCAGAGCCGGCCTGCCGCCCCCAGCCACCCCCCGCAAGCCCCCCCACCGCCGCCCCGGCTCAGAGAGCACAGGAACCCCGCCGCCGCCCCTTCCCACCCCGTGCAGGCACCCCTGCATACGGGCCTCCGGCAGGGCCGGCCTGCCGCCCCCAGCCACCCCCCGCAAGCCCCCCCACCGCCGCCCCGGCTCAGAGAGCACAGGAACCCCGCCGCCGCCCCTTCCCACCCCGTGCAGGCACCCCTGCATACGGGCCTCCGGCAGGGCCGGCCTGCCGCCCCCAGCCACCCCCCGCAAGCCCCCCCACCGCCGCCCCGGCTCAGAGAGCACAGGCAGCCCGCCGCCGGCCCACCCACCCCGTGCAGGCACCCCTGCATACGGGCCTCCGGCAGGACCGGCCTGCCGCCCCCAGCCACCCCCCGCAAGCCCCCCCACCGCCGCCCCGGCTGAGAGAGCACAGGCAACCCGCCGCCGCCCCTTCCCACCCCGTGCAGGCACCCCTGCATACGGGCCTCCGGCAGGGCCGGCCTGCCGCCCCCAGCCACCCCCCGCAAGCCCCCCCACCGCCGCCCCGGCTGAGAGAGCACAGGCAGCCCGCCGCCGGCCCACCCACCCTGTGCAGGCACCCCTGCATACGGGCCTCCGGCAGGACCGGCCTGCCGCCCCAAGCCACCCCCCGCAAGCCCCCCCACCGCCGCCCCGGCTGAGAGAGCACAGGCACCCCGCCGCCGCCCCTTCCCACCCCGTGCAGGCACCCCAGGCACCCCTGCATACGGGCCTCCGGCAGGGCCGGCCTGCCGCCCCCAGCCACCCCCCGCAAGCCCCCCCCACCGCCGCCCCGGCTCAGAGAGCACAGGCAGCCCGCCGCAGGCCCACCCACCCCGTGCAGGCACCCCTGCATACGGGCCTCCGGCAGGGCCGGCCTGCCGACCCCAGCCACCCCCCGCAAGCCCCCCCACCGCCGCCCCGGCTGAGAGAGCACAGGCAGCCCGCCGCCGGCCCTTCCCACCCCGTGCAGGCACCCCTGCATACGGGCCTCCGGCAGGGCCGGCCTGCCGACCCCAGCCACCCCCCGCAACCCCCCCCACCGCCGCCCCGGCTGAGAGAGCACAGGCAGCCCGCCGCCGGCCCTTCCCACCCCGTGCAGGCACCCCTGCATACGGGCCTCCGGCAGGGCCGGCCTGCCGCCCCCAGCCACCCGCCACAGGCCCCCCCACCGCCGCCCCGGCTGAGAGAGCACAGGCAGCCCGCCGCCGGCCCTTCCCACCCCGTGCAGGCACCCCTGCATACGGGCCTCCGGCAGGGCCGGCCTGCCGCCCCCAGCCACCCCCCGCAAGCCCCCCCACCGCCGCCCCGGCTCAGAGAGCACAGGCACCCCGCCGCCGCCCCTTCCCACCCCGTGCAGGCACCCCTGCATACGGGCCTCCGGCAGGGCCGGCCTGCCGCCCCCAGCCACCCCCCGCAAGCCCCCCCCACCGCCGCCCCGGCTCAGAGAGCACAGGCAGCCCGCCGCAGGCCCACCCACCCCGTGCAGGCACCCCTGCATACGGGCCTCCGGCAGGGCGGGCCTGCCGACCCCAGCCACCCCCCGCAAGCCCCCCCACCGCCGCCCCGACTGAAACAGCACAGGCAGCCCGCCGCCGGCCCTTCCCACCCCGTGCAGGCACCCCTGCATACGGGCCTCCGGCAGGCCGGCCTGCCGCCCCCAGCCACCCGCCACAGGCCCCCCCCACCGCCGCCCCGGCTGAGAGAGCACAGGCAGCCCGCCGCCGCCCCTTCCCACCCCGTGCAGGCACCCCTGCATACGGGCCTCCGGCAGGGCCGGCCTGCCGACCCCAGCCACCCCCCGCAAGCCCCCCCACCGCCGCCCCGGCTGAGAGAGCACAGGCAGCCCGCCGCCGGCCCACCCACCCTGTGCAGGCACCCCTGCATACGGGCCTCCGGCAGGACCGGCCTGCCGCCCCCAGCCACCCCCGCAAGCCCCCCCACCGCCGCCCCGGCTGAGAGAGCACAGGCACCCCGCCGCCGCCCCTTCCCACCCCGTGCAGGCACCCCTGCATACAGGCCTCCGGCAGGGCCGGCCTGCCGCCCCCAGCACCCCCCGCAAGCCCCCCCCACCGCCGCCCCGGCTCAGAGAGCACAGGCAGCCCGCCGCAGGCCCACCCACCCCGTGCAGGCACCCCTGCATACGGGCCTCCGGCAGGGCCGGCCTGCCGACCCCAGCCACCCCCCGCAAGCCCCCCCACCGCCGCCCCGACTGAGACAGCACAGGCAGCCCGCCGCCGGCCCTTCCCACCCCGTGCAGGCACCCCTGCATACGGGCCTCCGGCAGGGCCGGCCTGCCGCCCCCAGCCACCCCCCGCAAGCCCCCCCCACCGCCGCCCCGGCTCAGAGAGCACAGGCAGCCCGCCGCAGGCCCACCCACCCGTGCAGGCACCCCTGCATACGGGCCTCCGGCAGGGCCGGCCTGCCGACCCCAGCCACCCCCCGCAACCCCCCCCACCGCCGCCCCGACTGAGACAGCACAGGCAGCCCGCCGCCGGCCCTTCCCACCCCGTGCAGGCACCCCTGCATACGGGCCTCCGGCAGGGCCAACCTGCCGACCCCAGCCACCCCCCGCAAGCCCCCCCCACCGCCGCCCCGGCTCAGAGAGCACAGGCAGCCCGCCGCAGGCCCACCCACCCCGTGCAGGCACCCCTGCATACGGGCCTCCGGCAGGGCCGGCCTGCCGACCCCAGCCACCCCCCGCAACCCCCCCCACCGCCGCCCCGACTGAGACAGCACAGGCAGCCCGCCGCCGGCCCTTCCCACCCCGTGCAGGCACCCCTGCATACGGGCCTCCGGCAGGGCCGGCCTGCCGCCCCCAGCCACCCCCCGCAAGCCCCCCCACCGCCGCCCCGGCTGAGAGAGCACAGGCAACCCGCCGCCGCCCCCTTCCCACCCCGTGCAGGCCACCCCTGCATACGGGCCTCCGGCAGGGCCGGCCTGCCGCCCCCAGCCACCCCCCGCAAGCCCCCCCCACCGCCGCCCCGGCTCAGAGAGCACAGGCAGCCCCGCCGCAGGCCCACCCACCCCGTGCAGGCACCCCTGCATACGGGCCTCCGGCAGGGCCGGCCTGCCGACCCCAGCCACCCCCCGCAACCCCCCCCACCGCCGCCCCGGCTGAGAGAGCACAGGCAGCCCGCCGCCGGCCCTTCCCACCCCGTGCAGGCACCCCTGCATACGGGCCTCCGGCAGGGCCGGCCTGCCGACCCCAGCCACCCCCCCGCAACCCCCCCCACCGCCGCCCCGGCTGAGAGAGCACAGGCAGCCCGCCGCCGGCCCTTCCCACCCCGTGCAGGCACCCCTGCATACGGGCCTCCGGCAGGGCCGGCCTGCCGCCCCCCAGCCACCCGCCACAGGCCCCCCCACCGCCGCCCCGGCTGAGAGAGCACAGGCAGCCCGCCGCCGGCCCTTCCCACCCCGTGCAGGCACCCCTGCATACGGGCCTCCGGCAGGGCCGGCCTGCCGCCCCCAGCCACCCCCCGCAAGCCCCCCCACCGCCGCCCCGGCTCAGAGAGCACAGGCACCCCGCCGCCGCCCCTTCCCACCCCGTGCAGGCACCCCTGCATACGGGCCTCCGGCAGGGCCGGCCTGCCGCCCCCAGCCACCCCCCGCAAGCCCCCCCCACCGCCGCCCCGGCTCAGAGAGCACAGGCAGCCCGCCGCAGGCCCACCCACCCCGTGCAGGCACCCCTGCATACGGGCCTCCGGCAGGGCGGGCCTGCCGCCCCAAGCCACCCCCCGCAAGCCCCCCCACCGCCGCCCCGGCTGAGAGAGCACAGGCAGCCCGCCGCCGCCCCTTCCCACCCCGTGCAGGCACCCCTGCATACGGGCCTCCAGCACGGGCGACCCGCTCTGTCCGCAGGGAGGACAGGTCTACCCCTTCTGCCGGCAGGGAGGCCAGGTCTACCCGTTCTGCCGGCAGGGAGGCCAGGTCTACCCGTTTTACCTGCAGGGAGACCAGGTCTACCCGTTCTGCCGGCAGGGAGGCCAGGTCTACCCGTTTTACCGGCAGGGATGCCAGGTCTACCCGTTCTGGCGGCAGGGAGGCCAGGTCTACCTGTTTTACCGGCAGGGATGCCAGGTCTACCCGTTCTAGCGGCAGGGAGACCAGGTCTACCCGTATTGCCGGCAGGGATGCCAGGTCTACCCGTTTTTCCGGCAGGGATGCCAGGTCTACCCATTTACCGGCAGGGATGCCAGGTCTACCCGTTTTGCCGGCAGGGATGCCAGGTCTACCCGTTCTGGCGGCAGGGAGAACAGGTCTACCCGTTTTACCTGCAGGGAGAACAGGTCTACCCGTTTTGCCGGCAGGGATGCCAGGTCTACCCGTTTTACCTGCAGGGATGCCAGGTCTACCCGTTTTACCGGCAGGGAGGCCAGGTCTACCCATGTTGCCGGCAGGGAGGCCAGGTCTACCCGTTCTAGCGGCAGGGAGACCAGGTCTACCCATTTACCGGCAGGGAGACCAGGTCTACCCGTTTTGCCGGCAGGGATGCCAGGTCTACCCGTTTTGCCGGCAGGGAGAACAGGTCTACCCGTTTTACCTGCAGGGAGGCCATGTCTACCCGTTTTACCGGCAGGGAGACCAGGTCTACCCGTTTTGCCGGCAGGGATGCCAGGTCTACCCGTTTTGCCGGCAGGGAGACCAGGTCTACCCGTTCTGCCGGCAGGGATACCAGGTCTACCCGTTTTACCTGCACGGAGACCAGGTCTACCCATTTTACCGGCAGGGAGGCCAGGTCTACCCGTTCTGGCGGCAGGGAGAACAGGTCTACCCTTTTTGCCGGCAGGGAGACCAGGTCTACCCGTTTTACCGGCAGGGATGCCAGGTCTACCCGTTTTGCCGGCAGGGATAACAGGTCTACCCGTTTTACCTGCAGGGAGACCAGGTCTACCCGTTTTACCGGCAGGGAGACCAGGTCTACCCGTTTTGCCGGCAGGGATGCCAGGTCTACCCGTTCTGGCGGCAGGGAGGCCAGGTCTACCCGTTCTGCCGGCAGGGAGGCCAGGTCTACCCGTTTTGCCGGCAGGGAGAACAGGTCTACCCGTTTTACCGGCAGGGAGACCAGGTCTACCCGTTTTGCCGGCAGGGATGCCAGGTCTACCCGTTCTGGCGGCAGGGAGGCCAGGTCTACCCGTTCTGCCGGCAGGGAGGCCAGGTCTACCCGTTTTACCTGCAGGGAGGCCAGGTCTACCCGTTTTGGCGGCAGGGAGACCAGGTCTACCCGTTTTGCCGGCAGGGATGCCAGGTCTACCCGCTTCCGGCAGGGATGCCAGGTCTACCCGGTTCCAGGCAGGGAGGCCTCGTCTACCCGTTCTGCCGGCAGGGAGGCCAGGTCTACCCGTTTTACCGGCAGGGATGCCAGGTCTACCCGCTTCCGGCAGGGATGCCAGGTCTACCCGGTTCCAGGCAGGGAGGCCTCGTCTACCCGTTCTGCCGGCAGGGAGGCCAGGTCTACCCGTTTTACCGGCAGGGATGCCAGGTCTACCCGCTTCCGGCAGGGATGCCAGGTCTACCCGGTTCCAGGCAGGGAGGCCTCGTCTACCCGTTCTGCCGGCAGGGAGGCCAGGTCTACCCGTTTTACCGTCCGCCGGGTCCGGTGTGCCCGATGTGGCCGCCGGAGCTGCCGGCGGAAAGGGATGCCTCGTCTACCTCGCTCCGGCGGGACTTTGGCTCCACCGCGGTTCTGGCAGGTAGACGTCTTGCCCGGTTCTTCTTCGGAGCTGCCGAAGGGGTCGCTGCTTTGCGCTGCCTCCAGTTACGTCATGGTAAGAGTCGGCGGCGCTCGCGCGCCTCCCCGCTGGGGGAAGACGGTTCTCTTCGAGCCCGCCGGGGCCGGGGACCTCGCTGTCCGTATACTAGGGCAGAGGGCTGGCGCTCGCGGACCAGCGCCATCGAACCGCTGCAGCTACTCGCGGTTCAGCCGGCAGACTCGGGCGTTGCACGGCGGCTGTGGCCGTGGCCGTTCTGCCTCCTACCTATCGCGCACGGCGCTTCCGACTGCCAGAAGCCGCGCGAAGCCGCTGCTTGCCCGCAGGCTCCGGTGGCCGTTGCCGACTGGAGCGAGGGCTCCAAGAGGGGTTTCTCCAGGGCCGGGCCGAGACGGGCGGCGGTCGCCGGCACTCGAACGCTTGTCACCCGCGGCTCAGCCGGCAGACTCGGGCGTTGCCCGGCGGCCCTGGCCGTGGCCGTTCTGCCTCCTACCTATCGCGCACGGCGCTTCCGACTGCCAGAAGCCGCGCGAAGCCGCTGCTTGCCCGCAGGCTCCGGTGGCCGTTGCCGACTGGAGCGAGGGCTCCAAGAGGGGTTTCTCCAGGGCCGGGCCGAGACCGGCGGCGGTCGCCGGCACTCGAACGCTTGTCAGCCGCGGCTCAGCGGGCAGACTCGGGCGTTGCCCGGCGGCCCTGGCCGTGGCCGTTCTGCCTCCTACCTATCGCGCACGGCGCTTCCGACTGCCAGAAGCCGCGCGAAGCCGCTGCTTGCCCGCAGGCTCCGGTGGCCGTTGCCGACTGGAGCGAGGGCTCCAAGAGGGGTTTCTCCAGGGCCGGGCCGAGACCGGCGGCGGTCGCCGGCACTCGAACGCTTGTCACCCGCGGCTCAGCCGGCAGACTCGGGCGTTGCCCGGCGGCCCTGGCCGTGGCCGTTCTGCCTCCTACCTATCGCGCACGGCGCTTCCGACTGCCAGAAGCCGCGCGAAGCCGCTGCTTGCCCGCAGGCTCCGGTGGCCGTTGCCGACTGGAGCGAGGGCTCCAAGAGGGGTTTCTCCAGGGCCGGGCCGAGACCGGCGGCGGTCTCCGGCACTCGAACGCTTGTCAGCCGCGGCTCAGCCGGCAGACTCGGGCGTTGCCCGGCGGCCCTGGCCGTGGCCGTTCTGCCTCCTACCTATCGCGCACGGCGCTTCCGACTGCCAGAAGCCGCGCGAAGCCGCTGCTTGCCCGCAGGCTCCGGTGGCCGTTGCCGACTGGAGCGAGGGCTCCAAGAGGGGTTTCTCCAGGGCCGGGCCGAGACCGGCGGCGGTCGACTCGAACGCTTGTCACCCGCGGCTCAGCCGGCAGACTCGGGCGTTGCCCGGCGACCCTGGCCGTGGCCGTTCTGCCTCCTACCTATCGCGCACGGCGCTTCCGACTGCCAGAAGCCGCGCGAAGCCGCTGCTTGCCCGCAGGCTCCGGTGGCCGTTGCCGACTGGAGCGAGGGCTCCAAGAGGGGTTTCTCCAGGGCCGGGCCGAGACGGGCGGCGGTCTCCGGCACTCGAACGCTTGTAGGGCCGGGGTTTGGGAGTGGAGCCTGCCGTGGCTCCCCCCCCCTCCCCACGCCCGTTAACAGCAGCCATCCGCG
>NW_027449048.1:47500-57222 GCF_030867145.1 Opisthocomus hoazin
CCCTGCATACGGGCCTCCGGCAGGACCGGCCTGCCGCCCCCAGCCACCCCCCCGCAAGCCCCCCCACCGCCGCCCCGGCTGAGAGAGCACAGGCACCCCGCCGCCGCCCCTTCCCACCCCGTGCAGGCACCCCTGCATACGGGCCTCCGGCAGGGCCGGCCTGCCGCCCCCAGCCACCCCCCGCAAGCCCCCCCCACCGCCGCCCCGGCTCAGAGAGCACAGGCAGCCCGCCGCCGGCCCACCCACCCCGTGCAGGCACCCCTGCATACGGGCCTCCGGCAGGGCCGGCCTGCCGACCCCAGCCACCCCCCGCAAGCCCCCCCACCGCCGCCCCGACTGAGACAGCACAGGCAGCCCGCCGCCGGCCCTTCCCACCCCGTGCAGGCACCCCTGCATACGGGCCTCCGGCACGGCCGGCCTGCCGCCCCCAGCCACCCCCCGCAAGCCCCCCCACCGCCGCCCCGGCTCAGAGAGCACAGGCAGCCCGCCGCCGGCCCACCCACCCCGTGCAGGCACCCCTGCATACGGGCCTCCGGCAGGGCCGGCCTGCCGACCCCAGCCACCCCCCGCAAGCCCCCCCACCGCCGCCCCGACTGAGAGAGCACAGGCAGCCCGCCGCCGGCCCTTCCCACCCCGTGCAGGCACCCCTGCATACGGGCCTCCGGCAGGGCCGGCCTGCCGACCCCAGCCACCCCCCGCAACCCCCCCCACCGCCGCCCCGGCTGAGAGAGCACAGGCAGCCCGCCGCCGGCCCTTCCCACCCCGTGCAGGCACCCCTGCATACGGGCCTCCGGCACGGCCGGCCTGCCGCCCCCAGCCACCCCCCGCAAGCCCCCCCCACCGCCGCCCCGACTCAGAGAGCACAGGCAGCCCGCCGCAGGCCCACCCACCCCGTGCAGGCACCCCTGCATACGGGCCTCCGGCAGGGCCGGCCTGCCGACCCCAGCCACCCCCCGCAAGCCCCCCCACCGCCGCCCCGACTGAGACAGCACAGGCAGCCCGCCGCCGGCCCTTCCCACCCCGTGCAGGCACCCCTGCATACGGGCCTCTGGCAGGACCGGCCTGCCGACCCCAGCCACCCCCCGCAAGCCCCCCCACCGCCGCCCCGGCTGAGAGAGCACAGGCAGCCCGCCGCCGGCCCTTCCCACCCCGTGCAGGCACCCCTGCATACGGGCCTCCGGCAGAGCCGGCCTGCCGCCCCCAGCCACCCCCCGCAAGCCCCCCCACCGCCGCCCCGGCTCAGAGAGCACAGGAACCCCGCCGCCGCCCCTTCCCACCCCGTGCAGGCACCCCTGCATACGGGCCTCCGGCAGGGCCGGCCTGCCGCCCCCAGCCACCCCCCGCAAGCCCCCCCACCGCCGCCCCGGCTCAGAGAGCACAGGAACCCCGCCGCCGCCCCTTCCCACCCCGTGCAGGCACCCCTGCATACGGGCCTCCGGCAGGGCCGGCCTGCCGCCCCCAGCCACCCCCCGCAAGCCCCCCCACCGCCGCCCCGGCTCAGAGAGCACAGGCAGCCCGCCGCCGGCCCACCCACCCCGTGCAGGCACCCCTGCATACGGGCCTCCGGCAGGACCGGCCTGCCGCCCCCAGCCACCCCCCGCAAGCCCCCCCACCGCCGCCCCGGCTGAGAGAGCACAGGCAACCCGCCGCCGCCCCTTCCCACCCCGTGCAGGCACCCCTGCATACGGGCCTCCGGCAGGGCCGGCCTGCCGCCCCCAGCCACCCCCCGCAAGCCCCCCCACCGCCGCCCCGGCTGAGAGAGCACAGGCAGCCCGCCGCCGGCCCACCCACCCTGTGCAGGCACCCCTGCATACGGGCCTCCGGCAGGACCGGCCTGCCGCCCCAAGCCACCCCCCGCAAGCCCCCCCACCGCCGCCCCGGCTGAGAGAGCACAGGCACCCCGCCGCCGCCCCTTCCCACCCCGTGCAGGCACCCCTGCATACGGGCCTCCGGCAGGGCCGGCCTGCCGCCCCCAGCCACCCCCCGCAAGCCCCCCCCACCGCCGCCCCGGCTCAGAGAGCACAGGCAGCCCGCCGCAGGCCCACCCACCCCGTGCAGGCACCCCTGCATACGGGCCTCCGGCAGGGCCGGCCTGCCGACCCCAGCCACCCCCCGCAAGCCCCCCCACCGCCGCCCCGGCTGAGAGAGCACAGGCAGCCCGCCGCCGGCCCTTCCCACCCCGTGCAGGCACCCCTGCATACGGGCCTCCGGCAGGGCCGGCCTGCCGACCCCAGCCACCCCCCGCAACCCCCCCCACCGCCGCCCCGGCTGAGAGAGCACAGGCAGCCCGCCGCCGGCCCTTCCCACCCCGTGCAGGCACCCCTGCATACGGGCCTCCGGCAGGGCCGGCCTGCCGCCCCCAGCCACCCGCCACAGGCCCCCCCACCGCCGCCCCGGCTGAGAGAGCACAGGCAGCCCGCCGCCGGCCCTTCCCACCCCGTGCAGGCACCCCTGCATACGGGCCTCCGGCAGGGCCGGCCTGCCGCCCCCAGCCACCCCCCGCAAGCCCCCCCACCGCCGCCCCGGCTCAGAGAGCACAGGCACCCCGCCGCCGCCCCTTCCCACCCCGTGCAGGCACCCCTGCATACGGGCCTCCGGCAGGGCCGGCCTGCCGCCCCCAGCCACCCCCCGCAAGCCCCCCCCACCGCCGCCCCGGCTCAGAGAGCACAGGCAGCCCGCCGCAGGCCCACCCACCCCGTGCAGGCACCCCTGCATACGGGCCTCCGGCAGGGCGGGCCTGCCGACCCCAGCCACCCCCCGCAAGCCCCCCCACCGCCGCCCCGACTGAAACAGCACAGGCAGCCCGCCGCCGGCCCTTCCCACCCCGTGCAGGCACCCCTGCATACGGGCCTCCGGCAGGGCCGGCCTGCCGCCCCCAGCCACCCGCCACAGGCCCCCCCACCGCCGCCCCGGCTGAGAGAGCACAGGCAGCCCGCCGCCGCCCCTTCCCACCCCGTGCAGGCACCCCTGCATACGGGCCTCCGGCAGGGCCGGCCTGCCGACCCCAGCCACCCCCCGCAAGCCCCCCCACCGCCGCCCCGGCTGAGAGAGCACAGGCAGCCCGCCGCCGGCCCACCCACCCTGTGCAGGCACCCCTGCATACGGGCCTCCGGCAGGACCGGCCTGCCGCCCCCAGCCACCCCCCGCAAGCCCCCCCACCGCCGCCCCGGCTGAGAGAGCACAGGCACCCCGCCGCCGCCCCTTCCCACCCCGTGCAGGCACCCCTGCATACAGGCCTCCGGCAGGGCCGGCCTGCCGCCCCCAGCCACCCCCCGCAAGCCCCCCCCACCGCCGCCCCGGCTCAGAGAGCACAGGCAGCCCGCCGCAGGCCCACCCACCCCGTGCAGGCACCCCTGCATACGGGCCTCCGGCAGGGCCGGCCTGCCGACCCCAGCCACCCCCCGCAAGCCCCCCCACCGCCGCCCCGACTGAGACAGCACAGGCAGCCCGCCGCCGGCCCTTCCCACCCCGTGCAGGCACCCCTGCATACGGGCCTCCGGCAGGGCCGGCCTGCCGCCCCCAGCCACCCCCCGCAAGCCCCCCCCACCGCCGCCCCGGCTCAGAGAGCACAGGCAGCCCGCCGCAGGCCCACCCACCCCGTGCAGGCACCCCTGCATACGGGCCTCCGGCAGGGCCGGCCTGCCGACCCCAGCCACCCCCCGCAACCCCCCCCACCGCCGCCCCGACTGAGACAGCACAGGCAGCCCGCCGCCGGCCCTTCCCACCCCGTGCAGGCACCCCTGCATACGGGCCTCCGGCAGGGCCAACCTGCCGACCCCAGCCACCCCCCGCAAGCCCCCCCCACCGCCGCCCCGGCTCAGAGAGCACAGGCAGCCCGCCGCAGGCCCACCCACCCCGTGCAGGCACCCCTGCATACGGGCCTCCGGCAGGGCCGGCCTGCCGACCCCAGCCACCCCCCGCAACCCCCCCCACCGCCGCCCCGACTGAGACAGCACAGGCAGCCCGCCGCCGGCCCTTCCCACCCCGTGCAGGCACCCCTGCATACGGGCCTCCGGCAGGGCCGGCCTGCCGCCCCCAGCCACCCCCCGCAAGCCCCCCCACCGCCGCCCCGGCTGAGAGAGCACAGGCAACCCGCCGCCGCCCCTTCCCACCCCGTGCAGGCACCCCTGCATACGGGCCTCCGGCAGGGCCGGCCTGCCGCCCCCAGCCACCCCCCGCAAGCCCCCCCCACCGCCGCCCCGGCTCAGAGAGCACAGGCAGCCCGCCGCAGGCCCACCCACCCCGTGCAGGCACCCCTGCATACGGGCCTCCGGCAGGGCCGGCCTGCCGACCCCAGCCACCCCCCGCAACCCCCCCCACCGCCGCCCCGGCTGAGAGAGCACAGGCAGCCCGCCGCCGGCCCTTCCCACCCCGTGCAGGCACCCCTGCATACGGGCCTCCGGCAGGGCCGGCCTGCCGACCCCAGCCACCCCCCGCAACCCCCCCCACCGCCGCCCCGGCTGAGAGAGCACAGGCAGCCCGCCGCCGGCCCTTCCCACCCCGTGCAGGCACCCCTGCATACGGGCCTCCGGCAGGGCCGGCCTGCCGCCCCCAGCCACCCGCCACAGGCCCCCCCACCGCCGCCCCGGCTGAGAGAGCACAGGCAGCCCGCCGCCGGCCCTTCCCACCCCGTGCAGGCACCCCTGCATACGGGCCTCCGGCAGGGCCGGCCTGCCGCCCCCAGCCACCCCCCGCAAGCCCCCCCACCGCCGCCCCGGCTCAGAGAGCACAGGCACCCCGCCGCCGCCCCTTCCCACCCCGTGCAGGCACCCCTGCATACGGGCCTCCGGCAGGGCCGGCCTGCCGCCCCCAGCCACCCCCCGCAAGCCCCCCCCACCGCCGCCCCGGCTCAGAGAGCACAGGCAGCCCGCCGCAGGCCCACCCACCCCGTGCAGGCACCCCTGCATACGGGCCTCCGGCAGGGCGGGCCTGCCGCCCCAAGCCACCCCCCGCAAGCCCCCCCACCGCCGCCCCGGCTGAGAGAGCACAGGCAGCCCGCCGCCGCCCCTTCCCACCCCGTGCAGGCACCCCTGCATACGGGCCTCCAGCACGGGCGACCCGCTCTGTCCGCAGGGAGGACAGGTCTACCCCTTCTGCCGGCAGGGAGGCCAGGTCTACCCGTTCTGCCGGCAGGGAGGCCAGGTCTACCCGTTTTACCTGCAGGGAGACCAGGTCTACCCGTTCTGCCGGCAGGGAGGCCAGGTCTACCCGTTTTACCGGCAGGGATGCCAGGTCTACCCGTTCTGGCGGCAGGGAGGCCAGGTCTACCTGTTTTACCGGCAGGGATGCCAGGTCTACCCGTTCTAGCGGCAGGGAGACCAGGTCTACCCGTATTGCCGGCAGGGATGCCAGGTCTACCCGTTTTTCCGGCAGGGATGCCAGGTCTACCCATTTACCGGCAGGGATGCCAGGTCTACCCGTTTTGCCGGCAGGGATGCCAGGTCTACCCGTTCTGGCGGCAGGGAGAACAGGTCTACCCGTTTTACCTGCAGGGAGAACAGGTCTACCCGTTTTGCCGGCAGGGATGCCAGGTCTACCCGTTTTACCTGCAGGGATGCCAGGTCTACCCGTTTTACCGGCAGGGAGGCCAGGTCTACCCATGTTGCCGGCAGGGAGGCCAGGTCTACCCGTTCTAGCGGCAGGGAGACCAGGTCTACCCATTTACCGGCAGGGAGACCAGGTCTACCCGTTTTGCCGGCAGGGATGCCAGGTCTACCCGTTTTGCCGGCAGGGAGAACAGGTCTACCCGTTTTACCTGCAGGGAGGCCATGTCTACCCGTTTTACCGGCAGGGAGACCAGGTCTACCCGTTTTGCCGGCAGGGATGCCAGGTCTACCCGTTTTGCCGGCAGGGAGACCAGGTCTACCCGTTCTGCCGGCAGGGATACCAGGTCTACCCGTTTTACCTGCACGGAGACCAGGTCTACCCATTTTACCGGCAGGGAGGCCAGGTCTACCCGTTCTGGCGGCAGGGAGAACAGGTCTACCCTTTTTGCCGGCAGGGAGACCAGGTCTACCCGTTTTACCGGCAGGGATGCCAGGTCTACCCGTTTTGCCGGCAGGGATAACAGGTCTACCCGTTTTACCTGCAGGGAGACCAGGTCTACCCGTTTTACCGGCAGGGAGACCAGGTCTACCCGTTTTGCCGGCAGGGATGCCAGGTCTACCCGTTCTGGCGGCAGGGAGGCCAGGTCTACCCGTTCTGCCGGCAGGGAGGCCAGGTCTACCCGTTTTGCCGGCAGGGAGAACAGGTCTACCCGTTTTACCGGCAGGGAGACCAGGTCTACCCGTTTTGCCGGCAGGGATGCCAGGTCTACCCGTTCTGGCGGCAGGGAGGCCAGGTCTACCCGTTCTGCCGGCAGGGAGGCCAGGTCTACCCGTTTTACCTGCAGGGAGGCCAGGTCTACCCGTTTTGGCGGCAGGGAGACCAGGTCTACCCGTTTTGCCGGCAGGGATGCCAGGTCTACCCGCTTCCGGCAGGGATGCCAGGTCTACCCGGTTCCAGGCAGGGAGGCCTCGTCTACCCGTTCTGCCGGCAGGGAGGCCAGGTCTACCCGTTTTACCGGCAGGGATGCCAGGTCTACCCGCTTCCGGCAGGGATGCCAGGTCTACCCGGTTCCAGGCAGGGAGGCCTCGTCTACCCGTTCTGCCGGCAGGGAGGCCAGGTCTACCCGTTTTACCGGCAGGGATGCCAGGTCTACCCGCTTCCGGCAGGGATGCCAGGTCTACCCGGTTCCAGGCAGGGAGGCCTCGTCTACCCGTTCTGCCGGCAGGGAGGCCAGGTCTACCCGTTTTACCGTCCGCCGGGTCCGGTGTGCCCGATGTGGCCGCCGGAGCTGCCGGCGGAAAGGGATGCCTCGTCTACCTCGCTCCGGCGGGACTTTGGCTCCACCGCGGTTCTGGCAGGTAGACGTCTTGCCCGGTTCTTCTTCGGAGCTGCCGAAGGGGTCGCTGCTTTGCGCTGCCTCCAGTTACGTCATGGTAAGAGTCGGCGGCGCTCGCGCGCCTCCCCGCTGGGGGAAGACGGTTCTCTTCGAGCCCGCCGGGGCCGGGGACCTCGCTGTCCGTATACTAGGGCAGAGGGCTGGCGCTCGCGGACCAGCGCCATCGAACCGCTGCAGCTACTCGCGGTTCAGCCGGCAGACTCGGGCGTTGCACGGCGGCTGTGGCCGTGGCCGTTCTGCCTCCTACCTATCGCGCACGGCGCTTCCGACTGCCAGAAGCCGCGCGAAGCCGCTGCTTGCCCGCAGGCTCCGGTGGCCGTTGCCGACTGGAGCGAGGGCTCCAAGAGGGGTTTCTCCAGGGCCGGGCCGAGACGGGCGGCGGTCGCCGGCACTCGAACGCTTGTCACCCGCGGCTCAGCCGGCAGACTCGGGCGTTGCCCGGCGGCCCTGGCCGTGGCCGTTCTGCCTCCTACCTATCGCGCACGGCGCTTCCGACTGCCAGAAGCCGCGCGAAGCCGCTGCTTGCCCGCAGGCTCCGGTGGCCGTTGCCGACTGGAGCGAGGGCTCCAAGAGGGGTTTCTCCAGGGCCGGGCCGAGACCGGCGGCGGTCGCCGGCACTCGAACGCTTGTCAGCCGCGGCTCAGCCGGCAGACTCGGGCGTTGCCCGGCGGCCCTGGCCGTGGCCGTTCTGCCTCCTACCTATCGCGCACGGCGCTTCCGACTGCCAGAAGCCGCGCGAAGCCGCTGCTTGCCCGCAGGCTCCGGTGGCCGTTGCCGACTGGAGCGAGGGCTCCAAGAGGGGTTTCTCCAGGGCCGGGCCGAGACCGGCGGCGGTCGCCGGCACTCGAACGCTTGTCACCCGCGGCTCAGCCGGCAGACTCGGGCGTTGCCCGGCGGCCCTGGCCGTGGCCGTTCTGCCTCCTACCTATCGCGCACGGCGCTTCCGACTGCCAGAAGCCGCGCGAAGCCGCTGCTTGCCCGCAGGCTCCGGTGGCCGTTGCCGACTGGAGCGAGGGCTCCAAGAGGGGTTTCTCCAGGGCCGGGCCGAGACCGGCGGCGGTCGCCGGCACTCGAACGCTTGTCAGCCGCGGCTCAGCCGGCAGACTCGGGCGTTGCCCGGCGGCCCTGGCCGTGGCCGTTCTGCCTCCTACCTATCGCGCACGGCGCTTCCGACTGCCAGAAGCCGCGCGAAGCCGCTGCTTGCCCGCAGGCTCCGGTGGCCGTTGCCGACTGGAGCGAGGGCTCCAAGAGGGGTTTCTCCAGGGCCGGGCCGAGACCGGCGGCGGTCGCCGGCACTCGAACGCTTGTCACCCGCGGCTCAGCCGGCAGACTCGGGCGTTGCCCGGCGACCCTGGCCGTGGCCGTTCTGCCTCCTACCTATCGCGCACGGCGCTTCCGACTGCCAGAAGCCGCGCGAAGCCGCTGCTTGCCCGCAGGCTCCGGTGGCCGTTGCCGACTGGAGCGAGGGCTCCAAGAGGGGTTTCTCCAGGGCCGGGCCGAGACGGGCGGCGGTCTCCGGCACTCGAACGCTTGTAGGGCCGGGGTTTGGGAGTGGAGCCTGCCGTGGCTCCCCCCCCCTCCCCACGCCCGTTAACAGCAGCCATCCGCGGGCACGTTGCAGAGAAGCCTCTACGGCAGTCCGGCTCTGCCGGTGGCCAAGCCGCGTTGGGCTTCTGCTGTCGACGCTGCCCGCTCGCTCGCTCGCACGCAGGGCCCCGCGCCTGTGCTGCCCAGCCCTGCCCGAGGTTCGGGGTTCGGGGGCCGGCGCGTGCGGCCGTCGCTGTCCCAGGAACCGTGGCCGTGGGGCCTCCGCTTCTCCTCCGTTCCCCTTCCCTTTCCTGATCGATGAGGCTTTTCGGGTGGCGTCGGAGAGGGCCCCCGGCGGGCCGGGTCTTCCGTACTCCCCGTCATAGGGAGCCACGGCGGGGCTCCGGTGTTCGGGCCGGGCGGTCTCCTTTCCAATGTCGCTTCCCGTCTCGTGCGAGGTGTTGTCCCCTTCCCTCCGAGCGGCGCGGACCGTGACGAGCAAAGAGACGGCGGTGGTGGAAGCGGCGGGGCGCGTGCCTCCCCGTGTCACCCCGCACCCCCCCCCATCCCGCTACCTGCTCGGTTGGGGTTCCTCGGGCTTCTTTACCGAACCGGGCTGTGTGACGGCCGCGCGGCCCCGCGAGCCCTCAGGTGTCCTAAAGCACGCCAGGCGCCGGTGTGGGCCTCGGGCCGGGTTACCCGTGGGTGCCGGCCGCAAGCAGCGCCGGGCGGTGGGGCGGACGAACCGAGACGATCGGGGCCAGGCAAAAAGCGAAAGACACGGACCGAAACCACGAGCCTTGTGTGGGCCGCATCCGCGTGGGTGCGCCCCGAGAGCGGCCCGCGAGGTCGGGGCGTCCCCCCGCCTCTTCCGCCGCAGCCGTCGCTGCGGCGTTCTGGTTTCTCGGTTGCCGCACCGCCGCCCGCTGCGGAGCGAGCCGCCCCGTCAAGGGGGCCTCGGTCGCCGGGTCGCGCCCGCCTGCGTGGGTCGCAGTCTCCTCTGGCACGTCCCTTTACGCTCCCGCGGCGACAAGTTGGGGGGGAGACGCGCGTCTCCCCCGGCTCCGGCCGGCCGACGCCGCGGGGGAGCGGGCGCGCGGAGCCACGGGTGCGCGCGCGTGTCCCCGTCTCGTCGCGGCAGATGGGAGCGTGGCGCCTCCGCCGCCCGAGCGAGCGAGTTCGAGCGCTCGATCTCGCCCGAAACGAAGCTGCGCAGCGCAACCCGGCTCCTCGCCCGCGGCGTCGCGGAGAG
>NW_027449049.1:0-38514 GCF_030867145.1 Opisthocomus hoazin
TGTTTCGGAGTGTTTTCGGAGAACAAAGTGGGGGTCGTGGCACTGGAGGGGGGGTGGGTGGCCTCCGGGCGGTGGATTTTGACAGATTCCGATGGGATTTCTGTGAAGAAACAAGCGGTTTCTGGGCCGGGGTGTCCTGTGGGAAGGATTAAGGGGTTCCCAAAGGGGTTCTGAGGAGAAATGGGCGATTCCCGGCCCTGGGGGGGGGGGGGTCTGATGGGAGAAGGTGGATCTTGGGGCTAAGGGGGAACATGGGGGTGCCTATGGTGCAGGGGCCCCCGTGACGCCCCAACAACCCTCCCAGATGCAGGAAGGAGGAAGAAAAAACGCAAAAAGGACAAAAAACGAAAACCACTGCCCCGGTGAGCGGCGATACGAGGGGGGGCAGTGGGGTCACAACCCCCCACCAGAGCCCCCTGTGACCCTTATGGAGTGGGGAGAACCACTGGGGGGGGTTGGAGCTTTTGGGGTGTCCCTGTTCACCGGGCGATACAAGCAGACCCCCCTTTCCTGGGGGTGGGGGGGGCACATTCCCAGGGCCACCCTTCCCCCTGCCATGGCTATTTTTAACCCTGCGGTGCCTGGGGCCCTGAGGTCATTTCTATTTCGGGGGGGTGATGTCCCAACACGCCTCACACCCCACCACACTCTGGCCTGGGGGGCCTCTGGGACTTCCCGTCACTCTCCGGGGACCATTCCCCCGCCTCTTCCCTTTCCCCTGTGGGACCACCCCATGGGCCCCCTGGCACGGGGGAGACCCTCGAGGGGACCAGGTACTGGGGAGGGGGGGGCGCAGGCACCTGGGTCCCCTGGGGCTGGGGGGTGTGGGGAGCCCGGATGCCCGGTTTCCCAGCCTGGCTCTCCCCTTCCAGGACCCCAAGCCCCCCCGAGGATGTGTCCCCAGAGACCCCCTGTCCCCTGCCCCCGCTGTCAGCCGGGCTGCTGGACTCTGACGAAGGGGAGCAGGAAGACCCCCGCGACTACTGCAAAGGTGGGGGGTGTGCAGACGCCTGGGTGCAGGGGGGTGGCGGGGCGCACCTAGACGCCCGGTGCCAGACTGCCCCCCCCCTCCGTGCCCCCCCAGGCGGGTACTACCCCGTGCGGATTGGGGACCTCTTCAGCGGGCGCTACCACGTGGTGCGCAAGCTGGGCTGGGGGCACTTCTCCACCGTCTGGCTCTGCTGGGACACACGGTGAGTGGCCGGACCCCTGGGGACGCCACGGGGGGGCGGCTGGGGGGCCCCCCCCGGACTCCTGGGTCCCCTCCACAGGCAGAAGCGGTTCGTGGCGCTGAAGGTGGTGAAGAGCGCGCCTCAGTACACCGAGACGGCCTTGGATGAGATCAAGCTGCTGAAATGTGTGAGCGCGCCTGGCCCCCCGAACTGGGGGACCCCCAGAGTCCCGCCTGGCCCCCAAACCCCCTGTAACCCCCCGTGCTCGCCCAGGTCCGTGACTCCGACCCCAGCGATCCCAAGCGGGGAGAACATCGTGCAGCTCATCGACGACTTCAAGATCTCTGGGGTTAACGGCGTCCGTATCCTTCCAGGGGCCCCCTCATCTCCCTGGGGTGGGTCCTGGGTTGGGGGACCCCGCATCCCTGGGGGGGTCCCAGGTGTCCAGGCACTCCTTGACCCCCCCCCCCCCAGATGTGTGCATGGTGCTGGAGGTGCTGGGCCACCAGCTCCTGCGCTGGATCATCAAGTCCAACTACCAGGGGCTGCCTCTGCCCTGTGTCAAGAGCATCGTGCGGCAGGTGAGGGGGGCCCCCCCAACATCCCCCCCACGTCCCCCAGGCTGCCTCCTGGGGACCCCCGTGTCCTTGTGGGACCCCGAATGGCCTGCAGAGAGTCCCCCAACTCCCCCTGCCACCGCCCACATCCCCACTGAAACCTGAAGTGTTCTCTCGAGAGCGTCCCTGTGGCCTCCCCCTGCTCCCCATGGGGACCCCAAGTGGCCCCTTTAGAGCCCCACAAATCCCCCCCAGCATCACCCCGTGTGCCCCCGCAGGAGTCGGTGTGAGGGAGGGGTCTCGGGGTGCCCCCCCCTGACTTGGGGCTGCTCCCCTTGCGTTGGGGCGCAGGTGCTAGAGGGGCTGGACTACCTGCACACCAAGTGCAACATCATCCACACGGACATCAAGCCGGAGAACGTGCTGCTGCGGGTGGGCGAGCCCTTCGTGCGGCAGCTGGCGGCCGAGGCCACGCGCTGGGCCCGGGGGCGCGGCCCCCCCCAGAGCGCAGGTACCCCCGGGGCCCGCGGTGCTGAGCTGAGGGGAGCCGGGACCCCCGGGACCCCTGGGGTGTGGGGGGCCGCGTCTCATCCCCCTTTTCCCCCCCTTCTTCTCTCCAAAGTGAGCTCCGCGCCGCAGGACGTCCCCGTGAGTGTCTGGGGCTGGCGGCCCCTCCTCGTGCGTCCCCTCGCACGCCTGCTCACCCTCGTGCAGCCCCTCGTGCGCCGCCTCGCACGCCTGCGTGACTTCACGCGTCCCCTCGCACGCCTGCCCGCCCTCGTGTGCCGCCTCGCACGCCTGCGTGACTTCACGCGTCCCCTCGCACGCGCCTTGGCCCCTGCACGGCGGCTCCTGGGGGTGCGTGAGCCCGCCGGTGCTCTGCGCCCGCGCCCCCCGTGCTCGCGGGGCCCCCCGTGCCAGCAGCCCCCCGCTCCCCGCGGCAGGAGCGGCTCTCCCGTGCGCAGCGGCGGCGGCGGCAGCGGCGGCAGAGCCGCCTCCTGGCCCAGCGCCTGCGGGACCTGGAGCAGCTGCAGGAGACCGGGGGGTCCCTGGGGGCCCCCGATGACGCCGGTCAGTGCTCGGTGGGGGAGTCCTGGGACCCCCAGGGGTCGCTTGGGGTCTCCTGGGGGGTAACGGGGGTCCCGGGGGTCTCTGGGGTGGCTGTGAGGGGGTCCACGGGGTGGGTTGGGTGTCCTGGGAGGGGCAGGAGCCCCAAAGAATAACTTTGGGGGACCCTGGCAGGTGGGTTTGGGGGTTCCGTGGGGGCTGGGGGGGTCCCACCGGGTTTTGTTCCCCTGAGGCTGCTGTTTGGGGGTCCTGGGGGGGGCTGGAGGGAAACCTGGGAGCCTTGGGGTTCGGGGGGGGAAGTTGGGGTGTTGACCTGGGGGACTCACAGCCTTCTCCCTCCCGCAGAGGCACCGGCCCCGGACCCCGACGAAGGGGGCAGCCCCCCCAGCGGCGCCTCCTCCTCGGGGGTGCACACCCTGCAGGCTGGCGGCTCCAGCGAGGGGCTCTCGGGGGGCTCCTCCGCCTCGGGGGGGGTCCCCTGCGGCGTCCCCCAGCCCCAGCTCTGCCTCTGACTCCCTCCTCACCCCCACCTCCAGCTCCCTCATCTCGGGGGGCTCGGGGGGGCCCCCCGCCCCCCTTGGTCAGCGGGGGGCCCCAGGGGAATATATGGGGGGGGGGGGTTGTGGGGGGGGCACAATTTGGGTGGCAGTTGGGGTTGTGGGGGAAATTGAGGGACGGGGGGGGATGGAGGGCGGAAGTGGGGTGCCATTGGGGTTGCAGGAGGGAGGTTGGGGGGGCAGTTTGGGGTGGAGGGGGGATATCGGGGGGGCTAGGGGAGGACTGGGGGGGAAGGGGGGTCTGGGGTGGGGTTAAGGGCAGCGTGGGTTCGGGGGGGGCTTTGGGGTGCCCCTGCTGATGTCCCCACTGCCCCCACACAGGTGGGGGGGTGCCAGGGGGGCAGGAGAACCCCCTGGACCCCCGCTGTGCCCCCCAGCTGCGCGTCAAGATCGCCGACCTGGGCAACGGCTGCTGGGTGGTGAGGGGGCGACGGGGGGGAGGGGGTGGGGTGGGGTGTCAGCGGCGCGTTGGGGGTAGGGGGCTGGGCTGGGGGCGGCGGGGGAGTTTGGGGGTGCCCCCTCCCCCCGGGCAGGGGCCGACGCGCTGGCCCCCCGCGCAGCACCGGCACTTCACGGAGGACATCCAGACGCGGCAGTACCGGGCCCTGGAGGTGCTGCTGGGGGCGGGCTACGGGCCCCCCGCCGACATCTGGAGCACTGCCTGCATGGTGAGGAGCCCCGGCCCCACGGCGCACCCCACGGCCGGCCCCACGGCGCGCCCCACGGCCGGCCCCGCGGCCCCTCACTGCCCGCTCTGCCCGCAGGCCTTCGAGCTGGCCACGGGGGACTACCTCTTTGAGCCCCACTCCGGGAGGACTACAGCCGGGATGAGGGTAGGCGGGGCCTCGCGGGGGCGGGGCCTCGAGGGGGCGGGGCCTCGCGGGGCGGGGCCTCGGGCAGAGAAGGGTCAGTGGGTAGAGTCAAGCGGGAGGAAGGGGTGGGGCCGGAGGCACGGGGCGGGGCCTGACATCCTCCGCCCTGCAGACCACATCGCCCACGTGATGGAGCTGCTGGGGGAGATCCCGCGGCACGTGGCGCTGGGCGGGCGCTACTCCCGGGAGTTCTTCAACCGCCGCGGTGAGGGGCGGGGCCGGGGGCGGGGACTGCTGGGATGGGGGCGGGGTGAGGCTGGGGGGGCGGGGTGACTGGGCCTGGGGTGGAGCCCGGGGGAATGGGGGGTTTGGGGGTGGAGCTATACTGTATGTGGAGGGGGCGTGGCCACTATGGAGAGGGCGGGGCGAGGGCTTGGCCAGTTGGTGGAGTGGGCGTGTCCCACCGCGACGGTGACGCCCCTGCCGCCCCGCCCCACAGGGGAGCTGCGCCACATCCGCCACCTGCGGCCCTGGGGGCTGCGGGCCGTGCTGCAGGAGAAGTACGAGTGGCCCCGGGGGGCGGCCGCCGCCTTCGCCCGCTTCCTGCGGCCCATGCTGGCCTTCGAGCCCGCCCGCCGCGCCACGGCCGCCCAGTGCCTGCGCCACCCCTGGCTCCGCCCCTAGCCCGCCCCGCGAGTGGGAGTGTGAATAAAGGCGTGGCACAGCGGGGAGGCGGGGTCCTCGGGGGCTTTATTGGGGAGCAGCGAGGGGGGGTGGGGTACCTGGGGGGCTTCCTGCCCCTCCCGGTCAGGGGTGCTCCGGGGTGCGGCCGCCCTAGGCGCGGGAGAGGTGGGAGATGATGCTCTGGACAGCCCTGAGGTCGTGCCCTGTCCCCGATGTCGGGCGTGTGCGTCTGGGGGCGGAGTCAGTCGTTGGGGTGGGGCTTGTCCCGGCCCCACCCACAGGGGGGTAAAGCCTCAGAGCCTTTAAAAGGAGGCAGGGGTGGGACTTACCCGGGGATCATCCAATGAGGCAAGGACGGCCTGGCGGATGGTGGAGGCGTGGCTGTGCAGCCTGGGGGAGAGGCAGAGACCACGCCCCTGTCAGAAGCCACACCCCCAAGGCAAACAGAGCCCCCACCCCTCTGAAGCCCCGCCCCACGCTCTAAGCCACGCCCCTCGGCTGCGGCCCCGCCCACCGGAGGTGGTCCAGCATCATGCAGGCGGCGAGCAGGGCGGCCGTGGGTTGGCGATGTTGCGGTTGGCGATGCTCTTCCCCGTGTTACGCGTCGCCTGGGGGGGACGGGGGGAGGCTGAGGAGACCCCCGCATCCCTGGGGACCTCCCCAGTCCCCGGAGCGCCCCCCAGAGCCCCCCCCGCCAGCGTTCCCACTCCCCCTCCAGTCCTCCCCACCTCCCCAGGCCCCACCATTCCTTCCCAGTGCTCCCAGTCCCCCCACGACCCCGCAGCCCCCCCCATCAGGATCCTCCCAACACCCCGACCCCCCCCGCCAGCCCCATGGCGGCTGTAATCAGGGTCAGGCCCCCCCCCCCCTAGACCCACGGTCTCGAAGACGGCGTAGTCGTGGCCGTAGTTGGCGCCGGGGACGAGGCCGGGGCCCCCCACCAGCCCCGCGCAGACGTTGTTGACGATGTTGCCGTAGAGGTTGGGCATCACCATCACGTCGAACTGCTGCGGGCGCGACACCAGCTGGGGACGGGGAGGGGTTACTGGGGGTTGCTGGGGCTACCGGGAGCACCGGGGCAGGGTCAGCCGGGGCCCACCTGCATGGTGGTGTTGTCCACGATCATGCTGCGGAAGCTGATCTCGGGGTACTCAGCTGCCACCTCCTGGCAGCACTGCAGGAAGAGGCCATCCCCCAGCTTCCTGCGGGGACGGGGCGGGGGGGGTCAGCGTGTGGCCCCCCCCGGCCCCGCGGAGCCCCCCGCCGCGCGCCCCCCGGACGCACATGATGTTGGCCTTGTGGACGGCGGTGACGGAGCGGCGCGCGGCGGCGCGGGCCAGGCGGAAGGCGTAGTGGGCAATGCGGCGCGAGCGCCCGGCCGTGATGATCTTCAGGCTCTCCACCACCCCTGCCACGCTCTGGGGACGGGGGGGGGCTGTCAGGGGCCCGGGGGCGGGGCCAGGCGCGGGGGCGGGGCTACAGAGACCAACCAGGCCGAGGGTGGGGCCTGACCCCCGGGGGTGTGGCCAAAGAGGTGCTGCCAGCCGCTGGGGGCGTGGCCAGCATGCAGGGGACGTGGTTAGGAGCAAGGGGGTGTGGCCATCACCTGAGGGCGTGGCCAAGGCTGTACTCAGATGGGGCGTGGCCACTGCCTAGGGAGCGTGGCCAAGGCAGTGTATCCATCACTGGGGCGTGGCCATCAGCCAGGGGGCGTGGCCAAGGCAGCATACCCATCAGTGGGGCGTGGCCATCAGCCAGGGGGCGTGGCCAAGGCAGCATACCCATCAGTGGGGCGTGGCCATCAGCCAGGGGGCGTGGCCAAGGCAGCATACCCATCACTAGGGCGTGGCCATCAGCCAGGGGGCGTGGCCAAGGCAGCATACCCATCACTGGGGTGTGGCCAAGGCAGCGTACCCATCACTGGGGCGTGGCCATCAGCCAGGGGGCGTGGCCAAGGCAGCATACCCATCACTGGGGCATGGCCATCAGCCAGGGGGCATGGCCAAGGCAGCATACCCATCACTGGGGCGTGGCCATCAGCCAGGGGCGTGGCAAGGCAGCGTAGCCGCAGGGTGCGCAGCCCAGTCAACTTTGGGCCGCAGCATTCTGGAGGCGTGGCCAGGCTGCAGGAGGCGTGGCAGCCAGGGCAATGCAATAAGCAGCCCTGGCAGGGGGCGTGGCTTTCGGGGGCGTGGTGAGGCGGGGCGTGGCCGCGGGCACCGCCCACCTCATGCTCCAGGCTGCTGTACTCGCCCTCGGTGTTCTCCCGCACGATGAGGATGTCGATGTCACGGTGCCGCGTCTCCACCCCGGGCAGGCTCTGGCAGTGGATCACGTTGGCGTACAGGTCCAGGCTGGTCCTGCCCCGCCCCAACACGCCGGTCAGGCTCCGCCCCTCGGCCACGCCCCCTCCCACCGCTCCCAGTCCCCCCCCAGCGCCCCGTGGCTCTCACCGGATGAGGTTGTTGCGGGACTTGTGGCTGGGCGGGAGGTTGTGGTTGGTCTCAATGTTCCCTGGGGAAGGGGGGGGTGCAGATGGGGGGGGTCAGGGTGTCCCCAAGCTGCCGGGGGGGGGGATCCCCAGCCCCGCGCTCACCCTTGAGGGCGACGCCATTGCGGCGGATGGCCATGATGGCGTTGTGCACGTCGTCCTCGGGCGCCTCGGAGCTGACCCGCACCTCCTCAAAGTCCACGGGGACGCAGGCGTGCCTGGGGGCGGGGAACGGCCCGGACGCCTGGGTCCCACGGTCGGGCCCGGACACCTGGGTCCTTGCCGGGTGCAGGGAGGGGGGCACCCACCTGAAGACCTCCTTGACGTGGAGCATCAGTTCGGGGCCGATGCCGTCGCCGGGGATCAGTGTCACGGTGTGGCGGCCCCCGTACTTGGCAGGCGGAGGCTGTGGGGGCACCGGCAGGTGAGGACCGAGGTGTCCAGGCCCCCCTGTCCCCCTCCTCCTTGGCCCCCACGTCCCCCACCCCCTGCCTGGGGAACCCAGGCATCCGGGCGCCTGCCATGCAGACCCATGCATGCCCCCCCCCCCAACTCCCCACATGCATTTGGGGTCCCCAACCCCCAGTCTGGCCATACTCACGATGCTGGGCTGCTGCAGGGGCGGGCGGCCATGGCGCGGAGGAGAAACGGGGGCCGTTAGTCACGGTGCCGGCAAATGGGGAGGGGGTGGAGAGGGAAGGGAGCCCCCCGGGCAACGTCAGGGCCCCCCGAACCCACCCCCCAAATCCACGCAGCAAGAACAGCATGCTCCTCCTGTACGGGCCCCAAGCACCCTGTGTAACCCCCCACCCCAAGGCGGGGGGGCTCCCAGCCCCTGCCAAGCCTCAGCCTCAACAGAGAGGCCAAAGGGGGGCCCCCAAGACTCCCCCCGCCCCTGAGAGGGGCCAGGGTGGGTTTGGGGACCCGCCACCCCAAGAGATGGGGCACCCCATGGTCCCCAGGACCCCGCTCCCTGCCCACCCTGAGTGTTAGAGGGCCCTGGGGTACTGGTTGGGGGAACACCCCCCCTCCAGACAGGGCACTTACGGGCGGGAGGTGGCAACGCTCGGAATCATGGGAAATCCAGGCCTGTGGGGAGGGAGAGGTCACTGCCCGGGCGCCAGGGCCCCCCCACGGGCCCCGGGCCCCTCGGCCAGCCCAGACGCTTCATCACTAATGCGGCTGCTGCTAATTAGGGTCTGCCCGGCCCCGAGATGGGGCTGAGCTGGGGGATCCCGGGGGTCACCAGCGGCTGCCTGGGGGGGCACCCGGACGCCTGGGTCCCCCCCAACTTTCGGCCAACCGCAGAGGATTCTGGGATTGAGCACCGACCCCCCCCCCCCCCTTTGTCACCCCCGCAAAGCAGTACGGGCTCACGGACCAACCTCCCTAGAAATAACCACCAATCAGCGAGGAAGGCGCTGGCCCGGCCCGCCCACTCGCTCAGCGTACAGCCAATCAGCATTCGCGGGCACGGGCGGTGCCACCGTGAGAGCCGATCAGACCCCGAGTTGCATCACGGTTAGTCCCGCCCCGCCGCGCCACCGCCTCCAATCAGATTCCCGTAGCCCGCCCGCCCACCGCCGCCGCGGGGCCCGCCGCCCAGCTCCCGAGGGGCCCGGCGAGCGGTGGGGCCGTCCCGCCGCCCCGGAACTCACCGGGCGCGGCCCCAGCACGGCCGGTACCCAGAGCCGCCGCGCCGCCGCCAGCGCCGCCGCCATGGCTGCTCCCCACGATGGTCGCCGCCAAGCTCTCGCGAGATGTCGGCACCGCCCGGGGACGGGGCTGGCGGGGCGCGAGATCTCGCGAGACGTCCCGCCTATCCTCGTCGCCCCGTGCTTTCCCTCGCGCCATCGGCGGCGCCACAGAAGTCGCGGCGGCCATTTTGTACCTGGGCGGCGCGGAGCGGCGGCGCATGCGTAGGGCCGCCCCGCGCGCGCTCCCTCAGACGGGCGTGAGAGAGGCGGTGCCGCCCGCCATTTTGTCCAGGGCCGGCGGCGCCCGTGCGCAGAGCACCTACTCCAGGCGCGCTTTCATCCCCGCTTTGGGGCGAAAAAATACTAAAACCGGAGGAGAGAGCGCGGACCCGGCCTGTAGTGGTTGCCATGGAAACGCCGAGACGAAGGGCTCGTGGCGGGCGCGCTGCGCATGCGCCGGGGCGGGGCCGCGCCCTTTCTGGCGCTGTCTGCCGCGCCACATGAGTCGCCGCGGCCATTTTGTCCGGCCGGGGGATGCGCTGCGCAGGTGCGCGGCTTGGCCACGCCCCCCGGCGGCGACAGCGGCGGCGGCCGGGCCACGTCGCGCGTGGGGCAGGCGCCCGCGAAGAGAAAAGCGCGCTTCCCATTGGCCTTGGCGCTCGCGGCGGCCCGCCTCCCGGGGCTGATTGGGCGCGCGGCTGCGGCTGCCGGCGCTGATTGGCCGCCGCGCGGGTCTGTGGCGGGAGGGCGGTGCGGCCGGCAGTCATGGCGGCGCTGGCGGTGCTGGCGGGGCTGCTGGCGGCGGCGCTCGGCGGCGCGGGTACGGGCGGGCGCTGCGGGGCGGGCGGGGGGCCCCGCGGGTGCGGGGGGGTCCCGGCGCGCTGCGGTCCTGCCAGGGCTGTGGCGGGTGGCCGGGGCCGGGCGGGCGGGGTCCTGGGGGCCGGGGAGGGGGGTCCCGGCGCGGCCCGGTCCTCACGGCCCCCCCGCAGGCGAGCAGTGCCCCGAGCCCACCATCGTGCCCTCGTACTACACCACCTCGGACGCCGTCATCTCCTCCGAGAGCGTCTTCGTGGTGGAGATCTCGCTGGCCTGCAAGAACGGCGCCCAGGTGAGTCCCCGCGGGGGCGGCGGCGGCGGGGGGGGGGCTGCCGGGGCCCCCCCCGCCTCCCACCGCCGCCCGTTCCCCCGCAGAACGTGGCTCTCTACGCCGACGTCAACGGGAAGCAGTTCCCCGTCACCCGGGGGCAGGACGTGGGGCGCTACCAGGTGAGCCGGCGTCCCCGGAGGGGGGGGCTGGGGGCGCAGGGAGGGGGGGGGGCTGGGGTTCAGCGCTCTCCGCTCCCCCCCCGCAGGTCTCCTGGAGCCTGGAGCACCGCAGCGCCCAGTCGGGCACCTACGAGGTGAAGTTCTTCGATGAGGAGTCGTACAGCGCCCTGCGGAAGGTGGCCCCCCCCGCGGCGTGGCGGGGGTCCCTCGGAGGGGGGCTCCCCCAGCCTGGCTCTGAGCCCCCTTTTCTCCCCCTCCCTACCCGGATCCCCAGGCTCAGCGCAATAACGAGGACGTCTCCCACATCCGACCGCTCTTCACCGTCAACGTGGACCATCGGGTGAGTTGAGGGGGTTTTGGGGGTCCCTGTGGCTTTGGGGGTGTCGTTGGCGTGGTTGCCTTTAAAGATGGGCTGGGGCTGGGGGTGCGCACAGGGTTTTGGGCAGAAATCGGGGTGGTTTGGGTGTGTTGGGAGAGTCCTTTGAGGACCTGAGCCTGTTGCTGCCGTTGGCTGCTTCTCCGCTGGGAAGGGAAGTTTGGGGGACTTGGGGGGTCCCCAGGGTCGGGGGAGGGGGGTGTCTGATGTTTTGGGGGAATCTGCAGGGTCTTGGAGTGGGTGTTTTGGGGGGGTCCCAGGGTTTCGAGGGTCATCGGTGGGAGTTTGGGGTGGGCGTTGGGGATGGATGTGGAGCTAGCGGAGCCCTGCGGGGTTTAGGCGTGCCGCTGGGGGGGGGGCCGGGGGGTGCTGGAGAGTGGGAGGAGGATTTGGGGGGCACGAGAGGGTTTTGGGGGGCAGCAGTGACCCCCGTGCTGTCTCGACAGGGTGCCTGGAACGGTCCCTGGGTGTCGACGGAGGTGGTGGCGGCCGCCATCGGCCTGGTCGTCTATTACCTGGCGTTCAGCACCAAGAGCAGCATCCAGGCGTAGGCCCCCCCAAAACGCGGCCCCCCCAAACCCGGCTCTCTGAGGGGTCGGTGGGTCTTGGGGGGGGGGAGCGGGGTGCCCTCAGAATTGCCCCCCCCCCCCAAAATAAAGACATTGTGGGGTGCACCGTGAACGTGGGGGGGGGGGGCTGAAGGGTCGTCCCCAAGTGGGAATGGCTGGCTGGGGGGAGCCCCCAGAAACGGGGGAGCCCCCAGAAGCGGGGGAGCCCCCCCTCCCAAGTCGGGGGTGTCTTTGCCGTGGGGGACACCCCAGACTGGCGGAGGGGGGGGTCTACCCTTAGCCCCCAAAATTGGGGTTCTCAAGGGTCCCCCCTGCGATTCTTGCCCGGGGGATGGCCCCAGACGCCGCCCCCCCCCAATAAAGGTGTCCCCACCCCCCATCTCCCGGTGTCTGCTTTGGGGGTGCCCCCCCCCCCTCCATCCCAGAGGGGACCTGGGCGTCCGGGGGGCTGATGACATCACGCCCAGCGCCCGGCGGGGGTGATGTCACCAGGGACAGAGGGGTCTGACCTCGCGGGGGGGGGTCTGTTCTGTGTCTGTTCTGGGGGGGCTGCCTGGGCGGCGGGGTCCCCTCGGGGGGGGGTAAGCCCCCCACCCCGGACGCCTGGCTCCCCCCGGGGGGGGTGGTGCTTCCCGTCATCCCCTGGGTGGGTGCCAGGGTCCGGCTGCCGGGAAGGTGTCAGGAAGGGGACCCGGGTGTCCGGGGGGCTCCCGCACCCCCTCCCCCAGGGCACCCAGGCGTGCGGGGAGGGCGCTCAACCCCCCCCCCGGGGTGTGGAACCCCCGCGACGGCTCAGGGTGTGGCCGGGGGGCGGGGCCAGGCGGGGGGGCGGGGCCAGGCGGCGGGGGGCGGGGCCTGCGGGGGGATTATGTCAGCCCCGCGGCAGCCGCAGCCCCGAGCTGGGAGCGGCGCGAGCAGGTACGGCCGGGGGGGGGGGGGGATCCGGGGGTGCTGGGGGGGATCCGGGGTGCCCGGGGCGGGTCTCGGGGGGCAGGGGCTGGGGGAAGGGGCTGTCGGCGCCGGGGGGGGGGGGCCGGCAGGTGCGGTGCGAGGGTCCCGCGGGGCTGGGCTGAGGGGAGCGGGAGGGTCTTGGGCGAGGCGGGAAGCGCTGAGGGGCTGCGGCTCCGCGGGGCGGGGAGCGCGGGGGGCCCGGGGCTGAGGTAAAGGTGGTGCTGCAGGGTGAGCAGGGGGCCGGGCTGAGGGAGGGGGGGCTCCGGGGGCCGGGCTGAGGTAAAAGTGGGTCTTATAGGGGGTCTGTGGGGCTGGGTTGAGGGAAGGGGGGCTCTGTGGGGCCGGGCTGAGGTAAAAGTGGGTCTTATAGGGGGTCTGTGGGGCTGGACTGAGGTAAAGGTGGGTCTGTGGGGTGTCTCTGGGGCTGGGCTGAGGTAAAGGTGGGTCTGTGGGGCCGGACTGAGGTAAAAGTGGGTCTGTGGGGTGTCTGTGGGGCTGGCTGAGGTAAAAGTGGTTCTTATAGGGGGTCTGTGGGGTTGGGTTGAGGGAAGGGGGGCTCTGGGGGCCGGGCTGAGGTAAAAGTGGGTCTTATAGGGGGTCTGTGGGGCTGGGCTGAGGGAAGGGTGGGTCCGCGGGGTGTCTGTGGGGCCGGGCTGAGGTAAAGGTGGGTCTGTGGGGCCGGACTGAGGTAAAAGTGGGTCTGTGGGGTGTCTGTGGGGCCGGGCTGAGGTAAAGGTGGTTCTTATAGGGGGTCTGTGGGGTTGGGTTGAGGGAAGGGGGTTCTGTGGGGTGTCTGCGGGGCTGGGCTGAGGTAGAAGCGTCTTTGTGGGGAGGGGGCTCGGGGTCGTTCCCGAGGCGGGAAGCGCGGAGGGGCTGCGGCTCCGCGGGGCGGGCGGTGCCGGGGCTGGGGTACGGGGGGCTCTGTGGGGCCGGGCTGGGGTACGGGGGGCTCTGTGGGGCCGGGCTGGGGTACGGGGGGCTCTGTGGGGTCTCTGTGGGGCCGGGCTGGGGTACAGGTGGCTCTGTGGGGCCGGGCTGGGGTACGGGGGCTCTGTGGGGGCTCTGTGGGGCCGGGCTGGGGTACGGGGAGCTCTGTGGGGTCTCTGTGGGGCCGGGCTGGGGTATGGGGGGCTCTGTGGGGTCTCTGTGGGGCCGGGCTGGGGTACAGGTGGCTCTGTGGGGCCGGGCTGGGGTACGGGGGCTCTGTGGGGTCTCTGTGGGGCTGGGCTGGGGTACAGGGGGCTCTGTGGGGCTGGGCTGGGGTACAGGTGGCTCTGACTGTGGGGCTGGGGTGGGGTACAGGGGGCTCTGTGGGGTCTCTGTGGGGCTGGGCTGGGGTACAGGGGGCTCTGTGGGGGCTCTGTGGGGCCGGGCTGGGGTACAGGGGGCTCTGTGGGGGCTCTGTGGGGCCGGCTGGGGTACAGGGGGCTCTGTGGGGTCTCTGTGGGGCCGGGCTGTGGTACAGGGGCTCTGTGGGGTCTCTGTGGGCTGGGCTGAGGCAAAAGGGGTTCTACACGGGCTCTGCGGGGCCGGGCTGCGTGAGGAGGGGGTTTAGGGGGTCTTTATCGGGCTGAAGCTGAGCGGGGAGGGGGGTTAGGGGGTCTCTGTGGGGTCAGTTGCCTCTGGGTGGGGGGCCCTGCTGTGGGCTCTGTGGGGCGGGGGGTCTGTGGGTGCCTGCGGGGACAGGGTCCGCTGAGGGGGCTCTGCAGGGTCCCCAGAGGGTGACCGGGAGGCCAGGGAGCTCGGGGGGGGGGGGGGGGCTCTGTAGGGTCTCCACAGGATCCCGGCCCGCGTCCAACAGATGGGTGGGGCCGGCGGGGGGTGCGGCCCGTGTGCGGGGGGCGGGGGGGGGACACACGATGTAACCGGCCCCGTCGCCCCGCGGCCGCCCCCCGCCGCCGTGACGCGTCCGGTGGGGGGGGAGGGGGGGGGGGGGGGTCACTGCCCGCTCCCCAGCCCCCCCCCAGGAATGCGGGGTCAACAAGGGACCCTTGTTCCCGCCGGGGCCGCCCCCGCATCCGCCGCGGGGCCCTGCGGGGGGGCCGGGCCCCTCCCGCGGGGGGGGGGGGGCTGTCCATGGTGCTGACCGGGAGCGGGCCGCGGGGGGGGGGGGGGGGTCTCTCGGACGCCTGGGTCCCCAGCCAAGGTGACAGGTTCCCTCATCAGCCGTTGCCACGGTAACGGGCGCATCCGTGGGGGAGGAGGGGAGGCGGTGGCCGCTACACAATGGAGCTGGGGGGGGGGCGGGGGGGTCCCGAGCGCCTGGGTCCCCCCGGGGGCGCTGACACCCCCCCACCCCACCCCCCCGAGTCATCCCGTCGTGTTCCCCCCCCCCCCCCGGTCCCCCCCAGGCCCCCGCTGCCGCCGGCCCCGGCCATGGCTCTGCCCCGGGGGCTCGGCCTCCTCCTGCTGCTGGCGCTGGGGGGGCCCAGCGCCGCCATCACCATCCCCCCGGAGTGTGAGTGGGGCGGGGGGGGCCTTGCACGGCGGTGGGGGGGGGCTTGCACGCTTGTGCGAGGGCCGATTGCACGAGGGCCGCCTGCACCTTTGCACGAGGACCCCTCGCACGCTCGCCCCCCCCTCACCTTGCATGGCTGCTCACGGGGGCCCCATGGCCCCGCGTGCCTGGGGAGAGCCCCCCCCCCCCCCGCTCACTGCTGTCTCTCTCCCCCCTCTGCGCCCCCGGACGGTGCAGACGGTCTGCACGAGCGTGAGTCTGGGGGCGTTCTGGGTGGTTCTGGGGTCCCCGGGTGGGGCGTCTTGAGGGTGCTGTGGGTGGCTCTGAGGACCCTGGGGGTCTCTGTGGGGCATGGGGAGGAACCCTGGCGTGTCCAAGGGACCCCTGAGGCGTCCAGAGTCCTGGGGGGGTCCTGTGGGGTCCCTGAAGTCTCCACGGCGTCCGTGGGGGGTGTCAGGGTGGTCTGTTGGGGCTCTGGGGTCCCCGAGCGTCCTTGGGGCACTCCTGGAGGCCCTGAGGGGGTCCCTATGGGTATGAGGAGGGCTCTCTGTGGAGGTTCTGAGGACCCTGTGGGGGTCTGGGGGTGCCTGGGGTGTCCCCGGGGTCCCCCCGCTGAGCCCCCCGCAGTCCTGCAGCCCCCTGAGCTGACGGAGCAGCCCCCGGAGCAGCTCGTCGTCTTCCCCAGCGACGACGTCGTCCTCAAATGCGCTGCCACCGGCAACCCCCCTGTCGAGTGAGTGCCCCCCCCGGTGCCCCCCGCGTCCCCCCCCATCCCCTGGCGCTGACGCCCCTGCCGCAGGTACCGCTGGACGCGGGAGGACCAGGCCTTCGTCCCCGAGGAGCACCCGGGGGTGACGGTGGCCCCTGGCGCGGGGACCCTGGTCATCAACGCCAGCCTGGCCGCGCGCCTGCAGGGCCGGTACCGCTGCTTCGCCGCCAACGCCCTGGGCACCGCCCTGTCCCTCGAGGCCCGCGTCATCGCCGAGAGTGAGACGGGGACCCCAGACCCCCCGGGCACCCCAAGACCCCCCCCGGGTCCCTCCGGGCAGCCTCCACCCCCTCCCGGGCCCCGCCACGTCCCCTGAATCCTCCCCGAGTGACCAAAAGCTGCCCTGAGGGTCCCCTAGATCCCCCTGCATCCCCCAAATGCTGCCCTGGGGTCCCCTAAATCCCCCAGCGACACACCCTGGGGGGGTCCCCTAAAATCCCCATGAGAATGCCCAGATCCCACCACCCCGAATTCCCTGCCGCGACCCCTCACTCGAGGTCTGGGCGCCGGGGTCCCCGGCTGATTTCGGGGGGTGGGGGGAACCCCCTGGATGTGAAGATCCCTGGCTGGTTTGGAGGGGGGCAGAGGAAGCCCCCCCCCTAGAGATGGGGGTTCCTGGCTGGTTTGGGGGAGCGGGTGGAACCCCCTGGGTGTGGGTGTCCCTGGCTGGTTTGGGGGGGCTCCCGGATGCCCGCGACCCCCCAGCCGCTGTGGTCCCCAGACACGCCACAGTGGCCCAAGGAGAAGGTGATGCCGGTGGAGGTGGAGGAGGGGGACCCTGTGGTGCTGCCCTGTGACCCCCCCCAAGAGCGCCGTGCCCCCCAAGATCTACTGGCTCAACAGCCGTGAGCAACTAGGGGGGGGGCTGGGTGGGGGCTGGGTGGGGGGCACCCCTTGTACGTGGCTCCCTGTGCACCCCCTTATCCCCTCACCCTGCTGCACCTCCGCAGACCCCATAATCCCCCTGCACCCCCTTATCCCCTCACCCTGCTGCACCTCCACAGACCCCCATAATCCCCCTGCACCCCCTTATCCCCTCACCCTGCTGCACCTCCGCAGACCCCCATAATCCCCCTGCACCCCCTTATCCCCTCACCCTGCTGCACCTCCGCAGACCCCCATAATCCCCCCTGCACCCCCATAATCCCCCCCGCGCCCTGCTGCACCCCAATTCCCCCCTCCCAACCCCATGGGACACCCTGCACCTCCATAACCCTCTTGACACCCCACAGCACCTGGGATCCCCCTGATTTCCATTGCCCCCCCCCCCGACCCCGTTGCACCCCCACAAGCCCCGAGCACCCCTGGGGTTCCAATACCCACCCCCCAATAATCCCCGGGCCCCCTGCCCCTCGCTGCGTCCCGTTGCCCTCCTGACACCCCGTCGCGCTCCGTTACCCCCCCGTTTCCCGCTCCCGGTGCCCCCCGCGCGCAGGGCGGGAGCCGGGGGGTGGAGGGGACCCTCTGACCCCCCCGCTCCCCCCCCCCGTGTGTGTCCCCCCCCCAGGCATCGTGCACATCGCGCAGGACGCCCGGGTGAGCATGGGGCAGGACGGGTTCCTCTACTTCGCCAACGCGCTGGCGGGCGACAGCCACCCCGACTACATCTGCCACGCGCACTACCTGGGGCCCCGCACCATCATCCAGAAGGAGCCCCTCGACCTCCGCGTCGCCCCCAGTGCGTGGGGGGGGGGCGGGACCCCCCCCACCTTCCCCCCGGCACCCCCAGAGTTGCCCCCAGAATCCCGCCCTCCTAGGGACCCTCTAACCCTGCAAGTTGCTTCTATGGGAGCCGCCCAAATCACTTTTACGGGACCCTCTCCAGGGGACCCCACCTTGTAACCCCCCCTAAAACTCTCCTACACCCCCCCCAGCATCCATGAAACTGCCCCATCCAGCAGAAGCCCCCCTAAACCCATGGGGCCCCCCCCAAAGAGGACCCTGCTTTGGGATCTTCCCCCCCTGCTCAAGCCCCCAGAGCAGCCCCACCTTGTGGTCCCCCCTCAAAAAGCCCCCTGGAGACCCCCATTCCTTGGGGGGGATGTCCCTGACACCCCCCCACGGATGCCATGGAGACTTCAGGGACCCCATAGGGACCCCCCCTACTCTGGACACCACTCTGGGCACCTCAGGGCTCCCATTCCTTGGGATGATGGTCTGGGGGGGGGGGTCTCTTGGGGGGTCAGTGGGAATATGGGGAGCTCTGGGGAGATCCCTTGCTGTTTGGGGGGTCCTCAGGAGTATGGGGGACCCTAGGGTTCTTGGGGGGGGGTCTCCGGGGGTGCCCTCTCCCCCTGCTGATCCCCTGTCGTCCCCCCCAGGTAACTCGGTGCAGTCTCGCCGTCCCAGCTCGTGGTGCCCCGGGACCCCCAGCCCCACCACGTCGCCCTGCGCGGGGGCACCCTGGTCCTCGAGTGCATCGCCGAGGGGCTGTGAGTCTGGGGGGTGCCGGGGGAGGGGGGGTCCTGGCCGCCCCAGGGTGCCGAGGGAGGGCCGGGGAGGGTGCCAAGGCCAGCGTGGGGCCCCGGGGGGGGTCCCGACCCCCCCCCCGGTGACGTGGGCCCCCCAGCCCCACGCCGGCGGTGCGGTGGCAGCGGCTGAACGGGCCCCTGCCGCGGGGCCGGGCCTCGCTGGAGAACTTCAACAAGACGCTGCGGCTGCGGGCCGTGGAGGAGGCCGACGACGGCGAGTACGAGTGCGTGGCCGAGAACAGCCGGGGCCAGGCGCGCCGCAGCCACCTCGTCACCGTCGAGGGTACGGCGGGCAGCGGGAGGCACTGGGGTCTGCGCCGGGGGGGGGCCGGGGGCGCTGGGAGAACTGGGAGGTGCTGGCGTGGGTGCTGGGGGCATGAGGCGTTGGCGTGGGGGCTGGAAGGAGCGCTGGTGGCACTGGAGGAGCGCTGGTGGCACTGGGAGGCGCTGGAAGGAGCGCTGGTGGCACTGGGAGGCACTGGGGTGGGTACTGGGATGCACTGGGAGGAGCACTGGTGGTGCTGGGAGGTGCTGGCATGGGTGCTGGGAGGCACTGGAAGGAGCACTGGTGGCACTGGGAGGTGCTGGCATGGGTGCTGGGAGGCACTGGAAGGAGCACTGGTGGCACTGGGATGCACTGGGAGGAGCACTGGTGGCACTGGGAGGTGCTGGCATGGGTACTGGGGACACTGACGTGGGTGCTGGGAGGCACTGAAGGAGCACTGGTGGCACTGGGAGGTGCTGGCATGGGTACTGGGGACACGAGGCGTTGGCGTGGGCGCTGGGAGGCACTGGTGTGGGTACTGGGAGGCACTGGAGGAGCTGGCATGGGGACTGGGGACACGAGGGGTTGGCGTGGGTGCTGGGAGGCACTGGGAGGCACTGGGAGGCGTGAGGGCAGTGTACTGGGAGGCACTGGGAGGAGCACTGGTGGCACTGGGAGGTGCTGGCATGGGGACGGGACACGAGGGGTTGGCGTGGGTGCTGGGAGGCGCTGGGGTGGGCTCTGGGAGGCACTGGGAGGCACTGGGGTGGGTACTGGGAGGCGCTGGGGTGGGCACTGGGAGGCACTGGGAGGCTCTGGAAGGAGCACTGGTGGCACTGGGAGGTGCTGGCATGGGTACTGGGGACACGAGGCGTTGGCGTGGGCTCTGGGAGGCGCTGGGGTGGGAACTGGAGGCGCTGGGGTGGGCACTGGGAGGCACTGGGAGGCACTGGAGGCTCTGGAAGGAGCACTGGTGGCACTGGGAGGTGCTGGCATGGTACTGGGGACACGAGGCGTTGGCGTGGCTCTGGGAGGCGCTGGGTGGGAACTGGGAGGCGCTGGGGTGGGTACTGGGAGGCACTGGGAGGCACTGGGGTGGGTACTGGGAGGCACTGGAAGGAGCACTGGTTGCACTGGGAGGTGCTGGCATGGGGACTGGGGACACGAGGGGTTGGCGTGGGTGCTGGGAGGCGCTGGGGTGGGCACTGGGAGGCACTGGGAGGCGCTGGGGTGGGTACTGGGAGGCACTGGGAGCAGCACTGGTGGCACTGGGAGGTGCTGGCATGGGTACTGGGGACACAAGGGGTTGGCGTGGGTGTTGGGAGGCGCTGGGGGTGGGCTCTGGGAGGCACTGGCATGGGCACTGGGAGGCACTGGGAGGCACTGGAGGCGCGAACTCTGGGAGGCACTGGCATGGGCACTGGGAGGCACTGGGAGGCACTGGGAGGCGCGAGGGCAGCCCTGGGGGTCCCTGACCCGTGCCCCCCCCCCAGCGGCCCCGTACTGGGTGCGGCCCCCCCAGAGCGGGGTCTTCGGGCCCGGGGAGGCGGCGCGCCTGGACTGCCTGGTGCAGGGCAAGCCCCGGCCCCACGTCGCCTGGCGCCTCAACGGGGTCCCCATCGAGGGTAGGGGGCTGCCGGGACCCCCCCTTTGGGGGTCTCTGGGTGTTTGGGGTGGGGTTACTGGAGTCTCGGGGGGGGGGGGGGGGTGGGGGGGTGGCTGCGGGGGGGGTCCCCTGTGGGGTTTTGGGTCTTTCTGGATGATATTGGGGTCCCTGGGGGGGTGTTGGGGTCCCTGGGGAGGCAGCGGGGGTCCCTGGGAGGGTGTTGGGGTCCCTGGGGCTGTGGGTGTCCCTGGGGGGGTGTTGGGGTCCCCGGGGAGGCAGCGGGGGTCCCTGGGAGGGTGTTGGGGTCCCCAGGGAAGCTGTGGGTGTCCCTGGGGGGGGGGGGTGTTGGGGTACCTGGGGAGGCAGCGGGGGGTCCCTGGGGCTGTGGGTGTCCCTGGGGGGGTTGTTGGGGTCCCCAGGGAGGCTGTGGTGTCCCGGGGGGTGCTGGGGTCCCTGGGGAGGCAGCGGGGGTCTCTGGGGAGGCAGCGGGGGTCCCTGGGGCTGTGGGGGGGTGCTGGGGTCCCTGGGGTGGCTGTGGGTGTCCCAGGGGCTGTGGGTGTCCCTGGGGAGGGTCCCTGGGGGGTGCTGGGGTCCCTGGGAGGCAGCGGGGGTCCCTGGGGCTGTGGGTGTCCCTGGGGGGGGTGTTGGGGTCCCTGGGGGGGTTGTTGGGGTCCCTGGGGGGGTGGCTGTGGGTGTCCCCCGGGGGCTGTGGGTGTCCCTGGGGGGTGCTGGGGTCCCTGGGAGGCAGTGGGGGTCCCTGGGGAGGCTGCGGGGGTCCCTGGGGGGTGCTGGGGTCCCCGGGAGGCAGCGGGGGTCCCTGTGGGGGTGTTGGGGTCCCCAGGGAGGCAGTGGGTGTCCCTGGGGGGTGCTGGGGTCCCCGGGAGGCAGCGGGGGTCCCGGGGGCTGTGGGGGGGTGCTGGGGTCCCCGGGAGGCAGCGGGGGTCCCTGTGGGGGTGCTGGGGTCCCGGGGAGGCAGCGGGGGTCCCTGGGGGGTGCTGGGGTCCCCCGGGAGGCAGCGGGGGTCCCCGTGGCGGCGCCGCGGGTGCCCTGACCCCCCCGCCGCAGAGGTGCCGGGCGCGGGCCGGCGGGCGGTGCGGGCCGGGGCGCTGGTGCTGTCCCGCCTGGAGCCCAACGACACGCTGGTGGCGCAGTGCGAGGCCCACAACCGCCACGGGCGCCTGCTGGCCAACGCCTTCGTCTACGTCGTGGGTACGGGGGGCCCGGGGGGGCTGGGGGGGGGGCCCTGCGGCCACGGCGGCCCCGGGGGGGGGGGCGTCCCCCGCCACGGAGGGGATCCCCACGGCCACCGGTCCCCGCGGAGACCGCATCCTCGGGACAGCCGCTGCGTCCCCCCGGCAACCGCGTCCCCATGGCAACTGTCCCCATGGCAACCGCATCCCCTGGCAACCATCCCCTGGCAACCGCGTCCCCCCCAGCAACCATCCCCCCCGGCAACCGCATCCCCCGGCAACCATCCCCCCCGGCAACCACATCCCCCCGGCAACCATCCCCATGGCAACCGCGTCCCATGGCAACCGCGTCCCCATGGCAACCGCATCCCCCCGGCAACCGCATCCCCCGGCAACCATCCCCCCCGGCAACCATCCCCATGGCAACCATCCCCATGGCAACCGCATCCCCCAGCAACCGCATCCCTCCAGCAACCGCGTACCCCTGGCAACCATCCCCCCGGCAACCGCGTCCCCCCAGCAACCGCATCCCCCTGGCAACCACGTCCCCATGGCAACCGTCCCCATGGCAACCGTCCCCATGGCAACTGCATCCCCCCGGCAACCGTCTCCATGGCAACCGTGTCCCCCTGCAAGCACATCCCCCCTGCAACCATCCCCCTGGCAACCGCGTCCCCCTGGCAACCGCATCCCCCCGGCAACCATCCCCATGGCAACCATCCCCATGGCAACCGCGTCCCCTGGCAACCATCCCCATGGCAACCGCATCCCCCCAGCAACCACATCCCCCCGGCAACCACATCCCCCTGGCAACCATCCCCATGGCAACCGCATCCCCCCGGCAACCGCATCCCCCCAGCAACCGCATCCCTCCAGCAACCGCGTCCCCCCGGCAACCATCCCCCCGGCAACCGCGTCCCCCCAGCAACCGCATCCCCCTGGCAACCACGTCCCCATGGCAACCGTCCCATGGCAACCGTCCCCATGGCAACTGCATCCCCCCGGCAACCGTCTCCATGGCAACCGTGTCCCCCTGCAAGCACATCCCCCCTGCAACCATCCCCCTGGCAACCGCGTCCCCCTGGCAACCGCATCCCCCCGGCAACCATCCCCATGGCAACCATCCCCCATGGCAACCGCGTCCCCTGGCAACCATCCCCATGGCAACCGCATCCCCCCAGCAACCACATCCCCCCGGCAACCACATCCCCCTGGCAACCATCCCCATGGCAACCGCATCCCCCCGGCAACCGCATCCTCCGGCAACCGCATCCCTCCTGGCAACCGCATCCCCTGGCAACCATCCCCATGGCAACCGCATCCCCCCGGCAACCGCATCCTCCGGCAACCGCATCCCCTGGCAACCATCCCCATGGCAACCACATCCCTCTGGCAACCATCCCCATGGCAACCACATCCCCCTGGCAGCCGTCCCCATGGCAACCGCATCCCCTGGCAACCGTCCCCGGGTGACACCCTTCGCTGGCGACCACCCCCATGGCAGCGGTGGCCCCCCCCACAGCGACCCCTGCCGTTGCCAGGCAGCAAGCCCCTTGCCTGGCCGTCGCCATGGCAACCCTGCCTGGAGGTGGTTGCCATGGCAACCTGCCTCATCGCCCGCCGGTCCCAGCTGTCGCCGTGGCGATGCCCGCCGGGGGGTACCTGTTGCCACGTGGACCGCCGAGATGTGCTGGGCGGTTTGGGGGAGCCTGAAGCGGGATTTGGGGTGCCGGGGGGGGGGGTCCGGGCACCCCCTTCACTGCCCCGCGTCCCCCCAGAGCTGCCGGTGAAGATCCTGACGCCGGACGAGACGCCGTACGCGGCGGTGGAGAACCGGACGGTGTTCCTGCACTGCCAGGTCTTCGGGGCCCCCGCGCCCACCGTCGAGTGGTGAGGCAGCCCCCCCTCGGACCCCTCCCGGACCCCCCCCCCCGCGATCCCCAGTGCCCCCCCCCCCGACACTCTGCGTCCCCCCCCCCCCCCCCAAGGCTGACGCCGGGGCTGGAGCCGGCCCTGCAGGACGACCGAGGCCTTCATCTTCACCAACGGGACCCTGCGGCTGGGCCCGGTGGCGCGGGGGGACGGGGGCCCCTTCACCTGCCGGGCCCACAACGCCCACAGCAACGCCAGCGTCGTCGCCCGCCTCGAGATCAAAGGTACCGGGACCCCCGCGGAGCTCCCTGCCCGGGACTGCTGGGGTCACTTGGTGCCCCCCCCCCCCCCGGGATGCCCCTTCGGGAGCCCAAATCCTTCCTGGGATCCCTCAGAGCCCCCCCCAGGGACCTCCCAGATCCTTTCTGGGACCTCCCAGAGCTCCCCGTTCTCCCCCGGATGCTTCACGGGACTCCCCAGGGCCTCCCAGGGACCCCCAGAATCCTTCCTGGGACCCCCCAGGATCTTCTGGGGACCCCCCTGAGCCTTCCCAATCCTCCCTGGGATCCTCCGGCCCCCCCCAAGTCTCTGCTGGAATTCCCAAGAGCCTTACAGAGCCCCTCAAATCCTTTCTGGGACCCCCCCTGCGCCCCCCCCGATTATTCCTGAGGCTCCTACATCCCTCTGACATCCCCCAGAGCCCCCCCAGATCGTTCCACAGACCCTCCAGGTCCCCGCAGATTCACCCTGGGACCCCCAGAGCCTCCCCCCTCCCCAAATCCTTCCTGGCACCCCTTCCCCCCCCCCCCCCTCGTTAACCCCTTGCCACCCCCGGCAGCGGCGACGCAGATCGAGGTGCCCCCCAGAGCACAACGGCCAAGAAGGGGGAGACGGTGACCTTCCGCTGCGTGGCCGCCTTCGACCCCGGGCTGGCTCCCCACGGCCTCGAGTGGCGCCGGGACGGGCAGCTGCTGCGCGACACGGCCGACAGCGACAAGTGAGGGGGGCTGGGGGGGGGCTGGGGGGGTCCCGAGCCCCCCCCTGGGCGGCTGACAGCGCCCACCCCCTCGCCGCAGGTACCTGCTGAGCGGGGACACGCTGACGGTGGCCGGGGTGGACTACGCTGACCAGGGGACCTTCTCCTGCCGTGCCTGGACCCTCCTGGATGCTGCCGAGGCCGAGGCGCAGCTCCGCGTCGTGGGTGAGCCCCCCCACCCCCCCCCCCCCCCCCCCCCAAACCCCGAGGGCGACCCCGGGGGTCCCCCAAATCCTCCGCTGCTCCCGTCGCTGGGTGCGCTCCGCTTCTGCCTCTGCTGCCCCTGGTTCTGCTGCGATTCTGCCCCAGGGACCCCCGTCCGCCCCGCTGCCCCCCGCTAACTGCCCCGACCCCCCCCACCCAACCCCCCCAGGCCGGCCGGGCCCCGTGCGGGATCTGCAGGTGCTGGAGGTGGGCGAGCGCCAGGTCCGGCTCACCTGGACCCCGGGGGAGGAGCACAACAGCCCCGTGGAGAGTAAGGGGAGCTCGGGGGGGGGGTCCTGGGGCTGTCGGGGGGGGCCCGGGGGTCTCGAGGGTGGGACTGAGGGGAGATCAGGGGGACCTGGAGTATCTGGGGGGGGGGCTATGGGGAGGTCAGGGGGTGTCAAGAGGGAGTTCAGGGCTGTTGGGAGCTGATGGGGTCCTGGAGAGGGACTGGGGGGGCATCAGGGTGGCCTTGGGGGGGTCCGGAGGTCACGGGGGGGGGGCAGGGGGAACCGGAGGGGTTCAGGGGTGCTCCTGGTGTGCAGGGAGGAGTCTGGGGCTGCAGGAGGAGGGGCAGGGCGGGGGGGGGGGATTTGGGGGTGCTGGGGGATTCGGGGGACGCTCGTAACCCCCCCTGTCCCACCCCCACCCCCCCCAGAGTTCGTGGTGGAGGAGGAGGAGGGCATCTTCGCACCCGGGCGCTTCGTGGAGCGGCTGACGGTGCCGGGGGGGCAGCCCTGGGCCCCCCTCACCCTCTCGCCCTACGGCCGCTACCGCTTCCGGGTGCTGGCGGCCAACGCCTACGGCCGGGGGGACCCCAGCACCCCCGAGCGCCCCCCATCTCCACGCCCGCCGCGGGTGAGTGCCCCCCCGGGACCCCAAAGCCCCCATCTGCACCCCCCCCCCGGTGGGTGAGTGCCCCCCAGACTCTGCCTGCGACCCCCCCCCAGTGCCCCATTGGGGCAAGGGCCTCCCAGGCACCCTGAGGACCCCAAAACCCATTTGCCCCCCCCCCCCCGGGTAAGACACCTCCACCCCCCCCAAAACGCTTCTGGGGCCGTGAGCCCCTCCCCAGGGACCCCCACTTTGCCCAGGGAGACCCCAAACCTGCCCTCGCGCCCCCGTATCCCACGCTCAGCGGGTGCTGACCCCCCCGAGGGGTTTGGGGGGTGTCTCTGGTCCCCTGCCAAAGGGTCTGTGGGAATGGGGGGGGGTCTCTGAGCCTGCGTTCCCCCCCCCCCCAACCCAGCCCCCGAGCGCAACCCTGGGGGGGTCAAGGGTGAAGGCAACGAGACCAACAACCTGGTCATCACCTGGCAGGTACGGGGGGGGCCGGGGGTCCCTGCAGGGGGGGCTTCGGGGGGGCTGGGGCAGGTTTGGGGGGGCGGGAAGGTGGCTGGCAGGTTTGGGGGTCTCCCTTTGGCCTGGGGGGACTTTGGGGGGCTCGGGGAAGACTTGAGGCGCTCTCTGGTGCTTGGGGTGGGCTCAGAGCAGGTTTAGGGGGCTCAGGGGGTCTTGTGGTCGTTTTGGGGGGGGTCCCTTCGGCTCGGGGCAGGTTTGGGGGAGGGTGGGGGGTCAGAGGGGCCCAGAGCTGGCTGTGGGGTGCAGGGAGCTCGTCCGTCTCGGGCCGGGTTCTGGGGGTTGGGGGGCAGGTTTTAGGGGGTCTTCTACCCTGGGGGAGGGGTGGGGAGCTCGGAGGGAGCTGGGGGGGTCCCTCCAGGCGGGGTCCGGTCCGTGGGGGTGGATTTGGGGGTTCGGGGGGGGGCACTGAGGCCCTGCCCGCAGCCGCTGGCGCCGGGGGAGTGGAACGCGGCCGAGGTGCGGTACCGGGTGCAGTGGCGGGCGCTGGAGCCGGCGCTGAGCGGCTGGCGCGAGGAGACGGTGGGGGGCCCCCCCGTCGTGGTGGGGGGCACCCCCACCTTCAGCCCCTACGAGATCCGGGTGCAGGCGGTCAACGACGCCGGGAAGGGCCCCGATCCCCTCGTCGTCGTCGGCTACTCCGGGGAGGACCGTGAGTAGGGGGCCCCCGGACCCCCCCTGTGTGGGGTGGGGGGCAACTGGGGGGGCTGTCGGGGGGGAGGGGCCCGAATCTGGGGGTGCGGAGAGACCGCCAGGAAGGGGAACTCCAAATCTGAGGGTGCAGAGAGACCCCCAGGAAGGGGGAATTCTGAATTTGGGGGTGCGGAGAGACCCCCAAGAAGGGGAATTCTGAATCTGGGGGTGCAGAGAGACCCCCAGGAAGGCGAATTCTGAATCTGGGGGTGCAGGGAGACCCCCTGGAAGGGGAACTCCGAATCTGGGGGTGCAGAGAGACCCCCAGGAAGGGGAACTCCGAATTTGGGGGTGCAGGGAGACCCCCAGGAAGGGGAACTCCGAATCTGGGGGTGCAGAGAGACCCCCAGGAAGGGGAATTCTGAATCTGGGGGTGCAGAGAGACCCCCAGGAAGGGGAATTCTGAATCTGGGGGTGCAGAGAGGCCCCCAAGAAGGGGAATTCTGAATCTGGGGGTGCAGGGAGACCCCCTGGAAGGGGAGGACCCCGACCTGGGGCTGCTGAGACCCAAAAGTGGGGAGACCCCAAATCTGGGGGTGCTGAGAGGCACCAAGGTGGGGGTCCCCAATTCTGGGGGTGGAGAGACCCCGGGGGGGGGGGGGTCTCAGATCGGAGGGTGCTGAGGGGACAGTGGGGGGGCCCCGAATCTGGGCTGCTGGGGGGGAGTTTTGGGGGTCCTGACCTATATCGGGGGTGGGGTTGGGGGCTCCCCGTTTTGGGGGGGCGCCTCTGTCTGGGGGGGTCTCAGGGATGCAGCCCCCCAACCCCGGTGCACGGCTCTGGGGGGCTCACAGTGCCACGTGCCCCCCCTCAGTGCCGCTGGCGTACCCCGAAAACGTGGGGGTGGAGATCCTGAACAGCACCAGCGTGCGGGTGCGCTGGAGCCTGGGGGGGGGCCCCCCGAGACCTGCGGGGGCACCTCCGCGGATTTCGGGTAAGGGGGGGCTGGGGGGCAGGAAGGGGGGGGTACAGGGGGCTCTGTGGGGTGTGGGGGTGCAGGGGGGGCTGCTGGGGTGTGGGGGTGCAGGGGGGCTCTGTGGGGTGTGGGGGTGCAGGGGGGGCTGCTGGGGGGTGGGGGTGCAGGGGGGCTGCTGGGGTGTGGGGGTGCAGGGGGGGCTCTGTGGGGTGTGGGGGTGCAGGGGGGCTGCGGGGGGATGTGGGGGTACAGGGGGGCTCTGTGGGGTGTGGGGGTGCAGGGGGGGCTGCTGGGATGTGGGGGTGCAGGGGGGCTCTGTGGGGTGTGGGGGTGCAGGGGGGGCTGCTGGGATGTGGGGGTGCAGGGGGGGCTGCTGGGGGTGGGGTGCAGGGGGGCTCTGTGGGGTGTGGGGGTGCAGGGGGGGGCTGCTGGGGGTGGGGGTGCAGGGGGGCTGCTGGGGTGGGGTACAGGGGGGGCTCTGTGGGGTGTGGGGGTGCAGGGGCTCTGTGGGGTGTGGGGGTGCAGGGGGGGCTGCTGGGGTGTGGGGGTGCAGGGGGGGGCTGCTGGGGGTGTGGGGGTGCAGGGGGGCTCTGTGGGGTGGGGTACAGGGGGGGCTTCTGGGATGTGGGGGTACAGGGGGGGCTGCTGGGATGTGGGGGTGCAGGGGGGCTGCGGGGGGATGTGGGGGTGCAGGGGGCTGCTGGGGGTGGGGTGCAGGGGGGCTGCGGGGGGATGTGGGGGTGCAGGGGGGCTGCTGGGGGTGGGGTGCAGGGGGGCTGCGGGGGGGATGTGGGGGTACAGGGGGGGCTGCTGGGGGTGTGGGGGTACAGGGGGGGCTGCTTGGGTGTGGGGGGTGCAGGGGGGCTCTGTGGGGTAGGGTACAGGGGGGGCTTCTGGGATGTGGGGGTGCAGGGGGGCTGCTGGGGGTGGGGGTGCAGGGGGGCTGCGGGGGGATGTGGGGGTGCAGGAGGGGGTGCAGGGGGGCTCTGTGGGGTGGGGGGGGTGGTTCAGGGGCGTGGGGACAGCTTGGGGGGGTCCCTGACGCCCCCCGCCCCGCCCCAGGTGCTGTACTGGCGCGAGGGCTGGGTGGGGGAGCGCGCGCGCCGCCAGGCCCCCCCCGCCCCGGCCGGGGGGCACCCGGGGGTGCTGACGGTGCCCGGCGAGGCCAGCGGGGTGCTGCTGGGGGGGCTGCGCCCCTGGAGCCGCTACCGCCTCCAGGTGGTCGTCTTCAACGGGCGGGGGGACGGCCCCCCCAGCGACGAGATCCGCTTCGACACCCCCGAGGGAGGTGAGGCCCCCCCGGGACCCCCGACTCTGTCCTGGGGACCCCCCGGGGCCCCCGGGCCGCCCTTGGGGATCCGGGAAAACCTCGGAGGGACCCCGGCTGCCCCTGGCAGCCCCGAGCTCCATCCCAGGGACCCCCGGCTCCCACGGGGGACCCCCCAAATGCTCCTGGGGACCCCCAAGTGCTCCTGGGGACCCTCAAGTGCTTCTGGGGACCCCTAAATGCTCCTCAGGACCCCACCAAGTGCTCCTGGGGACCCCCAAGTGCTCCTCGGGACCCCCAAGTGCTCCTGGGGACCCCTAAATGCTCCTGGGGACCCTCAAGTGCTCCTGGGGACCCCTAAGTACTCCTGGGGACCCCCAAGTGCTCCTGGGGACCCCCCCAAATGCTCCTGGGGACCCCCAAGTGCTCCTCGGGACCCCCAAGTGCTCCTCGGGACCCCCCCCAAATGCTCCTGGGGACCCCCATGTGCTCCTGGGGACCCCTAAATGCTCCTGGGGACCCCCCCAAATGCTCCTGGGAACCCCCAAGTGCTCCTGGGGACCCCTAAATGCTCCTGGGGACCCCAAAGTGCTCCTGGGGAACCCCCCAAATGCTCCTGGGGACCCCTAAATGCTCCTGGGGACCCCCAAATGCTCCTGGGGACCCCCAAGTGCTCCTGGGGACCCCTACACACCCCTGGGGACCCCCAAGACCCTCCTGGCTCCCCCTTGTCCCAGGCGTGCTCGTCCCCTCTCCCCCCCGGGGGTCCCCTCTGTCCCCGTGGGGGTCCCCTCTGTCCCCGTGGGGGTCCCCCACGCTCCCCAGTGGGGGGCCCCCGCCTTGGCCGTTGGGGGTCGCTGACGCTGCCCCCCCCCCCCCCCCCCCCCAGTGCCGGGCCCCCCCCGAGGAGCTGCAGGTGGAGCGCGTGGGCGAGACGACCCTGGCCCTGGAGTGGAAGCGCCCGCGGCACCCCAACGGGCTCCTCACCGGCTTCCTGCTCCAGTACCACCAGGGTGCGCTGCTGGGCGCGTACTGGGAGCGCTGGGAGCGGGCGCCGCGGCCGCTAGGGGGCACTGCGAGCTCGGGGGGGGGCGCTGGGCGGTGGGACGGAGGGCACTGGGTGGGGGTGCTCCAGTACCACCAGGGTGCGCTGCTGGGCGCGTACTGGGAGCGGGCGCCGCGGCCGCTAGGGGGCACTGCGAGCTCGGGGGGGGGGCGCTGGGCGGTGGGACGGAGGGCACTGGGTGGGGGTGCTCCAGTACCACCAGGGTGCGCTGCTGGGCGCGTACTGGGAGCGGGCGCCGCGGCCGCTAGGGGGCACTGCGAGCTCGGGGAGGGGGCGCTGGGCGGTGGGACGGAGGGCACTGGGTGGGGGTGCTGGGAGCGCTGGAGATGCTGGGGGGCATCTGAGGGCGTTTGGGGGTTCGGGGGGGGGATGTGTGGGTCTGGGGGGTACGTGGAGGTTTGGGGGGGCTGCAGGGGGGGTTGGGGTAGTCGGGGGGGGCACGTGGGAATGTGTGGGATTTGGGGGGGACTTGGAAAGGGATTTGGGGGGGGGGCGTGTGGGAGTTTGGAGGGGCACGGGGCACACGTGCCCATCCCCCCCCATGGGGCTATGTGGGGGAACTGGGGGGCGCTTGGGGGGTGGGGGGGGCGTGGGGATGGGGGGGGCGCTTGGGGATGTGGGGGTGCGTGGGGGGATGTGGGGGGGCGCTTGGGATGTGGGGGGGATGTGGGGGCACGTGGGGATGGGGGGGATGTGGGGGTGTGGGGGGGCGCTTGGGGGGCGTGGGGGGGCACTTGGGGGATGTTTGTGGGGCACTTGGGGGATGTGGGGGTGCATGGGGGGATGTGGGGGGGCGCTTGGGTATGTGGGGGTGCATGGGGGGATGGGGGGGGTCTTGGGGATGTGTGGGGGGTGTGGGGGGGGATGTGGGGGGGGGCTTGGGGATGTGGGGGGTGCATGGGGGGATGTGGGAGTGCATGGAGGGATGGGGGGCTTGGGGGGATGTGGGGGGGGCGCTTGGGTATGTGGGGGTGCGTGGGGGGATGTGGGGGGGGGTCTTGGGGATGTGTGGGGTGCGTGGGGGGCTGTGGGGGTGCGTGGGGGATGTGGGGGGGGGTCTTGGGGATGTGTGGGGTGCGTGGGGGGATGTGAGGGCACACTTGGGGGATGTGGGGGTGCATGGGGGGATGTGGGGGGGCTGAGGGGGGCGCGTGGGGATGTGGGGGTGCGTGGGGGGCCGCGGGGGTGCCTGGCAGGGCGCTGAGGCTGCCCCACAGTGAACCGGACGGAGGGGGGGCCGCCCCACGAGGTCTCCTTCCCGGCCGGGACCCTCAACGCCACCCTGGGGCGCCTGGCCCCCCGCGGGCGCTACCGCTTCGCCCTGCGCGCCCTGACCCGCCTGGGCCCCGGGCCCGCGCTGCTGCGCCAGGCCAGCCTGCTGCCCGAGCCCGGTGGGTGCGGGGGGGGTCACCCCGAGACGGCCGGGGGGGCTGGGGGGGCTGCTGGGACCCCCCCCAGCTGGGGCACCCCGGGGGCGCCGGGTTCGCGGGGGTCCCCCCCCCCAGCCCCGGGGGGGACCCCAGACGCTGGCTGCCGTCCCCGCCACGTCGGGTGCTGCAGACTGGGGGGGTTTGGGGGGGGATTTGGGGGGTTGGGGGGGGGCATTTCCACTGAGCACCCCCCCCCCCGCAGTGCTGCCGGGGCCGGCTGGGACCCCCCCAGCTGGGGGACCCCGGGGGCGCTGGGTTCTCGGGGGTCCCAGTCTGGGGGGGACCCCCAGACGCTGGCGTCGGGCGCTGCAGACCGGGGGGGTTTGGGTGGGGGTTTTGGGGGGGGGCATTTCCACTGAGCCCCCCCCCCCCGCAGTGCTGCCAGGGCCTGCTGGGACCCCCCCAGCTGGGGGACCCCGGGGGCGCTGGGTTCGCGGGGGGTCCCAGCCCCGGGGGGGACCCCAGACGCTGGCTGCCGTCCCCGCCACGTCGGGTGCTGCAGACTGGGGGGTTTGGGGGGGGATTTGGGGGGTTGGGGGGGGGGCATTTCCACTGAGCACCCCCCCCCCACAGTGCTGCCGGGGCCGGCTGGGACCCCCCCAGCTGGGGGACCCCGGGGGCGCTGGGTTCGCGGGGGTCCCAGTCTGGGGGGGACCCCCAGACGCTGGCGTCGGGCGCTGCAGTCTGGGGGGGTTTGGGGGGGGGTTTGGGGGGGGCATTTCCACTGAGCCCCCCCCCCCCGCAGTGCTGCCGGTCTGGGGAGCGTGGTGGTGGGCGAGGTGGGGGAGGACTTCACCGTCCTGCACTGGACCCTCGCCCACGCCCAGGCCAACGTGGAGTTTGAGGTCCAGTACATGAGCAAAACCAGTAAGCGCAGCCCACTGGGACGGGGGCGGGGGGGCCGCGGGGGGGGTCGGGGCTCCGGAGTGGGGAGAGGCGGGGGGGGGGGGGGAAATGGGGTTTGGGGAGCCCCGCGTGGGTCTCGGGGGGCTCTGGGGAAGGGGAGGTGGGGTTTGGGTAATGGGGGGTGGGGGGGATGTGGAAGGAAGGGGGTGTCCCACGGGATTTGGGGGGGCTCTGGGGAAGGGGAGGTGGGGTTTGGGGGGTGTCCTTGGGTAATGGGGGGGGGATGTGGGAAGGAGGGGGGTGCCCACGGGATGGGGGGGCTCTGGGGAAGGGGAGGTGGGGTTGGGGGGTGTCCTTGGGTAATGGGGGGGGGGGGGATGGAGGGGGGTGCCCACGGGATTGGGGGGGGGCTCTGGGGAAGGGGAGGTGGGGTTTGGGGGGCGTCCTTGGGTACTGGGGGGGGGGAATGGGGGAAGGAGGGGGGTGCCCATGGGATTGGGGGGCTCTGGGGAAGGGGAGGTGGGGTTGGGGGGCGTCCTTGGGTAATGGGGGGGGGATGTGGGAAGGAGGGGGGTGCCCACGGGATTGGGGGGGGCTCTGGGGAAGGGGAGGTGGGGTTTGGGGGGCGTCCTTGGGTAATGGGGGGGGGATGTGGGAAGGAGGGGGGTGCCCACGGGATTGGGGGGGCCCCCCGGTACGGTCTGGAGGGGGACGTGGGGTTTAGGACATCCCAGGAAAAGAGGGGGCGGGGGACGTGGGGGTCCCCTGTGGGTGGGCTCGGGGGGCCGGGGGGGCCGGGGGGCGGCCGTGACCCCCGCCCCCCCGCAGCGGAGGAGCCCTGGCGCAGCGCGGGCCGCGCCAACTCCTCGCTGGGGCTGTACCGCCTGGGGGACCTGCGCCCCGGCACCTCCTACCGCGTCCAGTTCGTGGGGCGCAACCACTCGGGCGAGCGCGTGGCCTTCTGGGAGAGCGAGGTGCAGACCAACGGCACGCGTGAGTCCCCGGGACCCCCGCCCCCCGCTCCAAAACCTCCCGTGGGCAGCCTCGAAACCGCCACCGCTGCGCCGGGGAGCCACGAAACCGCCTTTTCCCCTCCCAAGGGGCCCTGAAACCCCCTCCAGCTGCGTGGGGGCACCTCAAAAACCCCCTTTTCTCCCTAAAAGCGCCCCCTGAAACTTCCTCCAGCTGCCTCGGGGACCCTTGAAACCCTCTTTTGCCCCGAAGGGGGCCCCCCTGACCCCCCCTCCGGCTGCTTCAGGACACCTCAAACCCCCTTTTCCCCCCGGGGGGACCCTAAACCCCTTCCACCTGCACCAGAGCCCCCTGAAACCCCATTTCCTCCCTACAGGGACCCCTGAAACCACCCCCAGCTGCTTCGGGGCACCTTGAATCCCCCCCCCCCCTTTTTTTCCCCATGGGGACCCCTGAACCCCACCCCCCCCAGCTGCTTGGGGCCCCCTCGACATCACCTTGTCCCCCGAGGGACCCCCCAACCCCCCCCCCCAAGAGCATGGGGACCCCCAGAACCGCTCTTTCCCCAGCCAGGCTGCTCGGGGGCTGCTTGGGGTGGGGTGGGGGGGTCCCCAAAGCCGGTTGCCCCCTGCCCCCCACTGACACCCCCCCCTCCGCGTGCCCCCCGCAGTGGTGCCGAGCCCCGCGGGCGGCTTCGCCACCGAGGGCTGGTTCATCGGCTTCGTCAGCGCCGTGGTGCTGCTGCTCCTCATCCTCCTCATCCTCTGCTTCATCAAGCGCAGCAAGGGGGGCAAGTATTCGGGTGAGCCCCCCCCAGCCCCCCCCCGGGACCCCGCAGCCTCCCCTGGGGCACCCGCCAGGCTACAGGGGGTCTGGGGGTGCCCCCGAGTTACAAGGGGGGGACCCCAGGGCTTGGGGAGGGGGCGGTGGGAGGCGTGGGGAGGGCTCCGGGGGGATTTGGGGGGGGGGTGCTTCAGGCGTGGGGGGGGGTCCCCAAGGCCTGAGGGGTCCCGGGGGGTCCCCGCAGCCGGGGGAGGGCGGGTCCCGCGGTGCTGGCCCCCCCGACCCGAGCCGACCTTCGGGGAGTACAGGTGAGGGGGCGGGGCCACGCAAAGCGGGGGGCGGGGCCATGCAAAGCGAGGGGCGGGGCCATGCAAAGCGAGGGCAGGGCCGTGCAAAGCATGGGGCGGGGGCCGTGCAAAGCGAGGGGCGGGGCCATTCAAAGCGCGGGGCGGGGGGCCGTGCAAAGCGCGGGGCGGGGCCATGCAAAGCGCGGGGCGGGGCCATGCAAAGCGAGGGGCGGGGCCTGCGGGTGGGGCCGAGCACCCTGCTCATCGCCTCCGCTGCCAACTGCCCCCCCGCTGCCAACTGCCCCCCGCCGCTAACTGCCCCCCCGCTGCCAACTGCCCCCCCTCTGCCAACTGCCCCCCGCCGCTAACTGCCCCCCCCGCCGCTAACTGCCCCCCCGCCGCTAACTGCCCCCAGGGGCGGGGCTTCAGCTCCAACCTGCCCCCCCCCCACGCTGCTTTGGCCCCCCCTGACGCTCTGTCTCTCCCCGCTGCTGCCTTGGCTAACGCAGGTCCCTGGAGAGGTAAGGGGGGCCGGGTCCCCTGGGGGGGCTGCAGGACCCCTGGGTGCCTGGCTGGGGGGGGGCCGGCCTGGGCGTGGGTCTTCGTGCAAGGGGGGGCTCCTCCCGCGCGCATCCCCCCCCCCTCGCAGCAGCCGCTCGCATGCCCCCGCGCCTCCCGCCCCGGTGCCGCAGCCCTGCGTCCCCCGGCATGGGGTGGGGGCACGGGGGCGGTGGGGCGTGATGGGGCCGTGGTGGCCGTGGTGGTGGCAATTGGGGTGGTGGTGGTGGTGGCGATGGTGGTGGCAATGGTGGCGATGGTGGTGGTGTCAATGGGGTGATGATGGTGGTGGCAAATGGGGTGGTGGTGGTGGTGGCAATGAGGGTGGTGGTGGCAAATGGGGTGGTGGTGGTGGTGGCAATGAGGGTGGTGGTGATGATGGTGGTGGTGGCGATGGTGGTGGCAATTGGGGTGGTGGTGGTGGTGGCAATGGGGGTGATGGTGGTGATGGTGGTGGTGGCGATGGGGGTGGCAATGGGGGTGATGGTCAGTGATGGTGGTGGTGGCAATGGTGGCAACGAGGGTGGTGGTGGTGGTGGCAATGGGGGTGGTGATGGTGGTGGCAATGGTGGCGATGGTGGTGGTGGCAATGGCGGTGATGGTGGTGGTGGCAATGGCGGTGATGGTGGTGTCAATGGGGGTGATGGTGGCGATGGCAGTGGTGGTGTCAGTGGGGGGGTGGTGGTGGTGGTGATGGTGGTGGCAATGGGGGTCATGGTGATGATGGTGGTGGTGGTGATGGTGGTGGCAATGGGGGTGATGGTGATGGGGGTGATGGTGATGGTGGTGGTGGTGATGATGGTGGTGATGGGGGTGATGGTGGCGATGGCAGTGGTGGCAGTGGGGGTGGTGATGGTGGTGATGGGGGTGGTGGTGATGGTGGTGATGATGGGGGTGATGGTGGCGATGGGGGTGATGGTGGTGAGGGTGATGGTGGTGGTGGTGGTGATGATGGTGATGATGGGGGTGATGGTGGCGATGGCGGGTGGTGGCAATGACGGCGGCGGCGGCACTGATGTGCCGGCGCAGCGACGGGGAGGAGAAGGCCTCGGGCAGCTCGGGGCGGTCGCTGGCAGCCACCGGGGCGGCGCTGGGGAGCGACGACAGCCTGGCCGGCTACGGCGGCAGCGCCGACGTCCAGTTCAACGAGGACGGCTCCTTCATCGGGCAGTACAGCGGCGCCCGCGGCACCGCCGCCGGCAGCTCGGGGCCCGCCAGCCCCTCCGCCGCGCCCCCCCTCGACTAGGACCCCCCCGGGGGGGCCTGGGGCCACGGGGGAGCCCCCCCGGCGCTGGGGACCCCCCCGTGGCAAAGTGGGAGCTCCCCAGCACTGAGGACCCCCCTCTCCACCACGCAATGTGGCAGCCCCGACGGTGCTGGGCCCCCCCCCAGAGCTGAGGACCCCCCCCCGGAGCTGGGGACCCCCCCCCCGGTGCTGAGGACCCCCCCCGGAGCTGGGGACCCCCCCCCCGGAGCTGGGGACCCCCCCGTGGCAAAGTGGGAGCTCCCCGGCACTGAGGACCCCCCTCTCCACCACGCAATGTGGCAGCCCTGATGGTACTGGGGACCCCCCCTCCCCGGTGCTGGGCCCCCCCCCGGAGCTGGGGACCCCCCCCGGAGCTGGGGACCCCCCCCGGTGCTGAGGACCCCCCCCCGGTGCTGAGGCCCCCCCCCGGAGCTGAGGACCCCCCGGTGCTGGGGACCCCCCCCCCCCCCGGAGCTGGGGACCCCCCCGGAGCTGAGGACCCCCCCCCCGGAGCTGGGGATCCCCCCCCCAGTGCTGGGCCCCCCCCCGGAGCTGGGGATCCCCCCCCCAGTGCTGGGCCCCCCCCCCGGAGCTGGGGACCTCCCCCCGGAGCTGAGGCCCCCCCCGGAGCTGAGGACCCCCCCCCGGTGCTGGGGACCCCCCCCAAGGCAAAAGGGGGATCCCCAGAGCCAACCCCCCACCCCCCCTCCTTGCCCCCATTTAAGGGCCCCCCCAACCCCCCTCCACTGCCAAAGGGGGGGACCCTGAAGTGCCCCCCCCCCCCGTGCAATGGGGGGGGGGCTGGGGGGGGTACGCCCCCCAAAAGCGCCTCAGAACGGGGGGGGGGGCGGGGACCCCCGTTGGACTTAGCCAAAAAGGGCCCCCCCCTCAGCCCCGGCTGGGGGGGGGGGTCCCAAACGCCCGGGTTCTCTTTAGACCAAATTGGGGCGGGGGGGTTTTGCCCCCCCAGATTTCAGCCCCCCCCCCCCCCCGAACCCTTCAGGGCCCCCCCGACTCTTTGGGGTTTGGGGGGGGTCCCCGGTGGCCCCCCCCCATCTCTGAATGCATCTCACGGCGCGGCCTTGGCAACTCTCACACGGACCCCCCCGCGGGGGGGTCTGCACCCCCATCCCCCCCCCCGGCCCCCCCCCCGGCCCCGTGCCCCCCCCCCCCGGCCCCCCCCCCGTGCCCTGGTGTTGTAGCTGCGTTAGCCCCCCCGTGTGTGCCGTGCCCCCCCCCTCGGGAAAAGACGTGGAAAAGGCCCAAACGGCCCCAAAACGGCAGCCGAGCCCCCTGCCCCCCCCCCCGTGTGCCCCCCCCCCGCCCCCATACGGACTGTACGTACCCCCCCGGTACAAAAAAACGCCAAAAACGAATTGAGGGAAAAAACGCAAAAAAAGGGGACCCCCCCCCCCCCGAGGCCGAAATAAAGGAGGAACCTGCCGGGAGGGCGGCTGCGGGGTGGTCTGTGGGGGGGGGGCCCGGGGGGCGGGGGGCTGCGGGGGGGCTATGGGGGGGCTGGGGGGGGGCCCGGGGGGTGGGGGGCTGCAGGGGGGCTGGGGGGGCTATGGGGGGCTGCGGGGTGGTCTGTGGGGGGGGCACGGGGGGGCTGGGGGGGGTCTGGGGGGGGCTATGGGGGGGGGCCCGGGGGGCGGGGGGCTGCGGAGGGGCTGGGGGGGGGCCCGGGGGGCGGGGGGCTGCGGGGGGCCTATGGGGGGGCTGGGGGGGCTGGGGGGGGGCTGGGCCTTCCATAGGGGTCTGGGGGGGGCTATGGGGGGCTATGGGGGGCTATGGGGGCTATGAGGGGTCTGGGGGGGCTATGGGGGCTATAGGGGGCCAGTGGGGTCTGGTGGGGTTATGGGGGGGCCAGTGGGGGTCTGGGGGGGGGCTATGGGGGGCTATGGGGGGGCTATGAGGAGTCTGGGGGGGCTATGGGGGCTATGGGGGGGCTATGAGGAGTCTGGGGGGGCTATGGGGGGGCTATGAGGGGTTTTGGGGGGGCTGGGGGGGGCTATGGTGGCTATGGGGGGTTTGGGGGGGGCTGGGGGGGCTATGAGGGGTCTGGGGGCTACAGGGGGTCTGGGGGGCGCTATTGAGGGGTCTGGGGGGGCTGCGGGGGTCTATGGGGGGCCAGTGGGGGTCTGGGGGGGCTATGGGGGGGCTATGAGGGGTCTGGGGGGGCTGCGGGGGTCTATGGGGGCCATGGGGGGGCTGCAGAGGCTCCGCAGCGAGCCCGGGGGGCCGGGGGGGGCCGGGGGGGGTGCGGGGGGCTCTGGGGAGCCGTGGGCGTGGCCGCCAGCGCGGGGGGCGTGGCCGGGCCCAGCCCCTCCCGCCGCCACCGCCGCGAGCCGCCACCCGCCCGCGCGCCGCGGCCGGAACCAGCCGGAACCGGCCCGAACCGGAACCGGAACCGGAACCGGAACCGGCCCGAACCGGCCCGAACCGGGCGGCGCCGCCGCCGCCGCCGGCCCCGCCGGACCCTCCCGCCGCCATGGGGGCCGGGGGGGGCCGGGGGGGGCCGCTGCCGCCCCCCGGAGCGCGGGGGCCGGGGCTGAGCCCGGGGCCGGGACCGCGGGTCGGGGCCCCGGGGCGGGGACCCCGCTGGGGGCCGGGACCCCGGTGGGGCCGGGCCGGGCCCCGCCATGGGCTGCAACATGTGCGTGGTGCAGAAACCGGAGGAGCAGCACCGGGTGATGCTGCAGGTACCGGCGGGGGGGCGGGGGGGCGGCGGGACGGGGACCGGGGGGGCAGGGACCGGGGGTTATAGGGGGTGTGGGGACGGGGACCGGGGGGCTGGGGGGGCAGGGACCGGGGGCTGGGGGGGGAGTGGGGACAGGGACCGGGCTGGGGGGGCAGGGAACGGGGGCTGGGGGGGGCAGGGAACGGGGGTCTGCAGGGGGTGTAGGGACGGGGACCGGGGGCTGGGGGGGCAGGGACCGGGGGCTGGGGGGGGAGTGGGGACGGGGACCGGGGGCTGGGGGGGGCAGGGACCGGGGGCTGGGGGGGGGGTGTGGGGGACA
>NW_027449050.1:7500-84517 GCF_030867145.1 Opisthocomus hoazin
TCAAACACAAACAAAGACAGAGGAAAAACACACAACGCTGAGACACATAAACACAAAACATTTTCAAGACAAGGAGAAAGTCTAATGGTACTGAGGAAATGTACACACAGAGGAATAAACTGCTCCGTAACAGGAACTGGACGCAGAAAAGTACATAATCTTTATTCAACTTTATTACACTTCAATAAAATATCAATTTTTATTTTGCATGCTACATATTTGCAGAGCGCTATGCCTCAACAACCTGAGATACCTCTAGTACTTCTGATGGATACTTCCAAAGTCCACATTATCATTCCCTTTAGTGGTGCCTCGGTTGCTCTCTCCGCAGCGCAACTCCCGGTTCCTTCATTGCCTCCATTGCCCCGTGAACATCACTGTCCGGTTTGTACATGTGTTACATCCACCGATTGCTCTACGAGACCTTCAAACCACTCCTCCCTCTTAGATCGGCAGTTATGCTATCGCTATTAATCTATGCTCCAAGTACTAAGACACGTGATTTCTTTTAAACCGCTGAGAGCTACATTACACTAAAGGGATGTACAACTGGCCCTCACGTGCCTGGTTCCCCTTAATTGGTCATTTACAACACCCCATTTCATTGCCCTTAGGCTCCCCGGCCACACCTGTCAATATCTGCTGCGCCTTTTCTCCCCAAACCATGTATTTACCTACGGACAGTGAGGGCCGCCCTTACGTTAGTACAGTCATTTCCTGGTCCGTTGAGCGCTGGCAAGGTAACCTGCCTGCGCTGTCCTACGCTTCAGTTTCCCTCATGTTTCCAGATACGTTTGGCTCATTACTGACACCGAGAACATTACCCATTATCATTACCCACGTTCCGTTTCCACCATTTACTACTGTAGTACAATAGGACTTACTGCCTTGTTGATCTCAACAGCTGCTATTACTGTAGTCCATTTTAACTCAGTCCAGGTGATCCCTAATTCAAACTCTACACACTCTCCACTACTGTTCCACATTGCACCTGTAAATGCAACATCATAGCTACAATCCTTTCTGCGTTGCTCCCTTCCACTCACCGCAGGGGCCACTGCTATACACAAACAACTGTTCCTCTGCAAATCGACATCATCTCTGCTACTTGCACGCCCAGGCAGCCAATGACCGAGCTCTGCTCCGCCCAATGAACTCTCTCTCCTCTTCCCCACCTATATGCTCATATAAACATTCAACAGACCATTCTGTCGCAAACTACAATGACCGCAACAATTTACAACCCTAATGCTCTACAATACAGTTAGGCCAACTTGCTACACCTGCCAGTCCTTGACCACACTGCCATCTAGTCCAACTCCCCACACCCTTCTGCTACACGAACCTCAATCGTCTTCCTATGACTGTCCGCTACAGAGGCATCCCTGCAGTGATACAGCATACCAACATTCCAGGGGAGGGCTCCCCATAAACAGCATTCCCGGGAGCCTCAAAATACACCCTGCCTGCCAAAACCCCGGCCCGAGCCTGCCCGCGGCCCAAACGTTGGCGATGAACATCGCCTCGCAGAGCGGCCGGGACCGGGGAAAAAAAAACCCAGCTGGGGGAAGGAAAAAAAAATCCCCCAGCTGGGGTTTTTTTATTCTAACATCATTTGGGTTTTCTTTCAGCTATTCCTACATCTCTGGAAAAGAATGCATCGCAAGCCCACATACAACCCGCTACAGAAACACAAATCAACCACCACACGCTGTCAGACACAATTTGCAGTCACCTACCGCACTCATCGCTCCACATGCTCACCCCATCCATTCGGCCCCCTGCCTGCCATCACCCTGTGTCTGTGGGGCTCCTCGGGAACGCTGTTCCCGGGAGCCTCAAAATTCACCCTGCCTGCCAAAACCCCGGCCCGAGCCTGCCCGCGGCCCAAACGTTGGCGATGAACATCGCCTCGCAGAGCGGCCGGGACTGGGGAAAAAAAAAACCCAGCTGGGGGAAGGAAAAAAAAATCCCCCAGCTGGGGTTTTTTTTATTCTAACATGGTTTGAGGTTTTTTGGGCTATTTCTACATCTCTGGAAAAGAACGCATCGCAAGCCCACATACAACCCGCTACAGAAACACAAATCAACCACCACACGCTGTAAGACACAATTTCAGTCACCTACCGCGCTAATCGCTCCACATGCTCACCCCATCCATTCGGCCCCCTGCCTGCCATCACCCTGTGTCTGTGGGGCTCCTCGGGAACGCTGTTCCCGGGAGCCTCAAAATTCACCCTGCCTGCCAAAACCCCAGCCCGAGCCTGCCCGCGGCCCAAACGTTGGCGATGAACATCGCCTCGCAGAGCGGCCGGGACCGGGGAAAAAAAAAACCCAGCTGGGGGAAGGAAAAAAAAAATCCCCCAGCTGGGGTTTTTTTATTCTAACATCATTTGGGTTTTCTTTCAGCTACTCCTACATCTCTGGAAAAGTATACATCTCAAGCCCACATACAAGCCGCTACAGAAACACAATCATCAACCATACACCGCTCAACAACACTAGCGGTCAACTACCACGCTAATCACCCCACACGCTCACCCCATCCGTTCGGCTGCCTGCCTGCCAGCCAGCCATCACCCAGTGTCTGCAGAGCTCCTCGGGAACGCTGTTCCCAGGAGCCTCAAAATTCACCCTGCCTGCAAAAACCCCAACTGAGGCCTGCCTGCGGTCCAAACGCTGGCAATAAACATCACCTCGCCGAGCGGCCGGGACCAGGGAAAAACACCCAGCTGGGGGAAGGCAAAAAAATTCCACCAGCTGGTTTTTTTTCAACACTATTTTCCTAATTCCTATATATCTCAAAAAAAATTAGACTCAGCCACCCGCACAGTCTGAAAGGAAAAACATATTTAACCCTGACAGCATCATACAGTATCAGACACATTCAAAACCTACCGCTGATTCCACAGCCGTTCATTACACTCCTCACTCAGAACGTAGCCCCTTTGCCACGTGCCTGCCACAAAAGCAGGTCACGGCACATCGAGAGCCATCCCTAGAACTGCCTCACCGGGCATCTCAAAACTACATCGCCGCTCCACATCATCCCAAACCGTTAGCCTTCATAACCAGATGCTGAGCAATATGCTGAGCTACTTCCACTTCTGCTCTGTCTTCACTTATCATTGTATACTCCAGCTAAATTCAATCAAGTATTTGCTCAGGGGTACAAAGTACTCAGTGGCACCTGCAAACCCCAATCGAAAGGAGTCCACAGCCTGCTGGCGCGCAGCTACCGGCCCCAAAAAACCCATACAACCTCCACCCGAAAGGGCCGCGCTAATCAACACGGGACCATCCCGTGCTGGGACTGTTCCATCCCTACTAGAATTGCTACACAAACACACAAAGCCTCTCTACCTCAAATGCACACGCTCTCTACAGACGTGACCTTGGGACACCAGACTACCACACAGGGGACTGTTACTGCTACACCGAGATACGCAGCCTGACAATAAACAGAACAATGCTGAGGCTAGGTGGCAGGGACCCTCTGGTGTGCCCTGCCTCGAGAGCACCTCAGTTTTGGCTAAAAGGCAGGGGATTGAGTCACAGTAATCGATGGAGACTAAATGCCACACAAACAAAGGAACTAGGATGCCGCAGGAAATAAACCCCTGGGATAGCTGTCAAGAACAGTCAGCGAGGAAACACCTGCTGGTAAAGCCCAAGCTGCACAGCAGACTAGCCTAGTGCACAAATGATGCTAGATCCGTCTAGTGGCACTGCCCTGGCACATCATTCCGTGAAACAACATGCGCTCAACTGGCGCCATGTCAATAACTCAAACTTGCATGGACACTGCTGTCAGCTGCTGCGATTGCAGTACGATGACAATATGCCTGATGCTCTACGAGCGCCTTGTGCTGCTCTGTCACATGCGAAAACGGAACACGAGCCTCCTTAACAGACACCGCACCCAGAATATAAGATGGCCCTCTGCAGCTCCGCTCCAAAACCAAGATTAACAGCCAGAGTCCTCTGTGACAATTAAGAATTCCAGAGCATCCTAATAACTGATGAGCACCAAAGCAACCGACTGCTGAGGCCCGTCACGCTGCACCTCAGACCTCGTCTCGACTGTTTCTGGAGGCTTGCTGCAAAGTGCCTGCAAAGCCAATAGGAAAGACATTGCCGAGTTACAAATTTACCTCATGCTAGCTCTCGATCCAATTGCGATCGGCTTGACTCCATCTCACATGCGTAAAGACCTCCGAGTCGCTCCCGGCCTCTACCCTGACACCGCAATGCCATACCGTATGGACTTAAACGCAGAACCGGAGAACACTGGCAAGATTAATGCCATACGATGCGACGCACTCTTACATAACCGACAAGGCAAACCGCAACACGGACCCATACAATGCTTAACCGTCTCAGAGAGCGTCCATAAAGAGCGCTGCAATGCAAGACTGACACAGACATATACAATGCAATGCAAAATCCAGTAAATACAGAGCTCCACGTTACAAAACGCAACACGGCCCTCATTACAAGGCAAGACAGTCTCCAAGAACAGAGAATACAAATACGGAGCACTGCAATGCCAGATCGATACACACGCAAGCACTGCAATGCAAAATCAAGTACAGAGTGCTGCAGTAAAAAAACGCAATACGGCATCATACGAAGCGGGACGCTCTCAGGTAACATTCGATACAAGTACAGATGGATGCAATGCAATACAACACACAGTACAGAGCCGTGCGATGCAAGACGGTCCCAGGTATCGCTCGCTACAAGTACAGAGCGCTGCAATCCAAGACCGGTACAGACACAAACAATGGAATGCTAGATCAAATACAGAGATCCACAAGAAAAAAAACAATACACGGCTATACAAGCCTATACATATTCAAATACAGAGCTCCACATTACAAAACACAATAGAAGTTCATACAAGGCAATACAGTCTCCGATAGCAGTGCACGCAAGTAGTGAGTGCTGCAGTGCAACACGCCCAAACATGGAAATAAAAATTTAAATATAGAGCACTACAACACAACAACAATACAGAGCAATACAAGGCAATACAAAAAAAAATACAGTGCTACGAGAAAGAAATACAGGGCCGTACAATTCAACAGAAATAGAGCACTGCAATACAACACACAATAAAGGACTATTCGGTGCGAGACACTCACATGGCAGGCGATACGAGGCATAATAATACAGTTGAAAAGAACACAAAACGCTGCAAAACGATGCAGTTGCAGATGGTGGTCAAAACCAATACGGAGTTTTGAGAAGCCAGGATTTAAGACCTGAGCCCGTAACGAGGCAGAGATGAAATGCTGCAGGGAACTCTATGGTAGCAGAACTGCCGTGAGCAGAGCTTTCACGGTGGCCTAGATCACCTCCGCAAAGGGGACTCTCCAGAAAGACCTCTGATGAAAACCACACCTTAAGCTCCAGTCGCAAGATGAGGAACGCTTGACCAAGGCTCTAGGCCAAAGCAGCGAAGCTTGAGACACCCAGTGCACACCGACCAAAGTGCACAAGAGCGCAGAAGGTAGATACCTGTAGAAAGCATCACATACAAGACTAATCGCACAACACAAATGACACTGGGAAACACACACAGGCCAGAACAGTCACACCCTAAAGGACAGATGCCAGGACCTCTGTCCGCCCCAAACTTAACAGACCCTAAATAGCTCCCTCCGCAACCCTGGTGTTATACCTTCTGCCGGCCTCACCCCACCCACAGCTTTGGCCCTGGACTTACCTTTGAGGGAAGGATGCAGAATCCATCCTCATTGAGCACATCATAAAATTAGATGCTCCTGCATGCCACATGTTCTACGTCAGTATCTGCATAACATATATAAACAAACACGCCTCACTAACATTACTGACTGCAAGCATCACGTTAGCAAACACCGCTCCCTTCCACAAGATACCCAGTTGCCGATATGTAACTTAGGAAGTCCAGCAATATTGGTAGCATTTTGGAATACCGTCTAGAGTCCAACAAAAGCTTGCAATTAAAAACAAACCCCCCAAAAAAACCAAACTTGAGGCCCCACACCTACAAGCCTGAACACTGTCAACATTCAGTCTTCTTTGCCGCTGCTGATCATCCCCTCCCACATAGCTCCCATCATCACTTCAAAACGCTATTGAAATGATAGACTGCACAGCCTGCCAAGGAGCAACTCCATGCGAGCTCACTACCCAACCGCTGCCTGAACAGTCGAGGCCTATCAACAGATTAAGCGTGATCTCCTATCGCTATGCCACCTAACCCTCACTCTGCGCCCCTGGGCAGAGAAGCACGAAACAAAACACACACACAGACACAGACCAACATTACACACACCGCCACAAACAATGGGATTCAAAGAACAGAGAAAACTCTCGGCAAGAAGAATGACTCCCCAACGGGAGATGCTGTCCAGCAAGACGACCAGCAGGGCCACAATGGCCCAGAACAAGGAGGCTCTACGGCAGCCCCAGAAGAGCAGAGTGGAACAGAATGGTCCGTTACAAGAAGTTACGCTCTAAACAGAGACGATGGATCTGCAAGAAGCTGGCTTCAAGACCTAAGAACACAAGATCGCAGGGAAGAAGTCCCACAGTCCATGAAAATGGACCAGAAGAGAGAAGAGCTGCTGACACAGCCTGAGATGACACCGCAAAAGAGAACTGACGGGAAACTTCCAAGATGTGACACCGATCCATGCTTTATGCGCAAAACGTAAGATGAGAAGCGCCCAATGGACACTATGCCAAAGAGCACAGGCATTCCAGACCCTAGGAACGGCACCTGATATGCATAATGTGCTCATTGAGCACAGAGAGCAATGACGATATTGAGACACAGGTAAAATCCAAGACACAAAACACAGACCACACAGATGACACCACCACAGACACAGTTCTGGAACTACCCTGCCCCCTTGGGCTACAGAGAAACCCCTTCCCTTGATCCGCCCAAAGCGGCCTGTTCCTGGACAGCCCTCTTCCCTACACTAGCTTCACAAGCTCTCCCTGAAGTGCCCAACTGTAGTCCCCTCCCTCCAGACCCTTCCAAGCCCCTGGACTTAGCTTTCAGAGGGACGAGGGCTCTAAATCCAACCTCGACCAAAAATGCATTAGGTATCTGGGATGCTCCCGCAGTCACCAGGTTGCACTTCATCACTGAAAAAGAGAAAACCCAGAAACACTGCTGACAGTAAGCATCACACTGGCCAAGACCAACCTCTTCCACAAAAACCCCCTCCTCAGAAGAACTGGGGTGCTCTGCTCACCTGCTCATTCCAGAGTCGGACGCTGCAGCCATCGTTGCTTGCGATACCTGAGATACCAAGAGACACAAAATGATCATTGCACCCGTGAGAAGTCACCCGACCCACACTCTTCCTTGCTACCGCCCCAGCTCACCTCAAACAGTTGTCCGATGCCAAAGGCGGCCGGCACAGCCCTTGCAAAACCAAGAGAGACACCCCTCACTTAGTTGCTGCACAATACTTTGCTCTCACACGCTCACCGGGCCCACAACTGCCTCACCTTCTCGGACTTCATGTCAGCATGCTGCTTTGCTCCTCCGAGGATATGTGCGGCACCTGCAATAAAATCAAAGCAAACGGCACATGCCGAGATACTGCCGAAAGCCAAAGCTTGCCTGTATCAATCCCAACCTTCTGCTCCTGTACCTTAGCTGCTCATCCAGCCTGCCCCTGCCATTTACGGGTTCCCTGGTTTCCCTGGGCAGAGCAGTTCCAAGGCAAGCACACACAGGCACAGACCAACATTACACACAACACCAAAAACAATGGGATTCAAGAAGAGAGAAAACTCTCCGCAAGAACAATGACTCCCTGACGGGAGATGCTGTTGGACAAGGAGACCGACAGGGCCGCAATGGCCCAGAGCGAGGAGGCTCCACGGCAGCCCCAGAAAACCGGATTAGAACAGAATGGTCCGTTACAAGAAGTTACGGTCAACATGGAGACGATGGATGTGCAAGAAGCCCGGCTTCAAGACCTAAGAGCATAAGGATGCAGGGAAGAAGTCCCACAGTCCATAAAAATGGACCGGAAGAGAGAAGAGCTGCTGCTGACACAGCCTGGAACGATGCCGCAACAGAAAGATGCAAGGCTGATCCACGCTTTACGCTTGTAAGGCAAGAAGAGAAGATCTGAATTGGCACTATGCCAATGAGTATATGCATTCGAGACCCCAGGTATGGCACAGAGGCATATGATGAGCTTTGTGAGTGCAAAGAGAAACAAGGATATCGAGACCAGAGGAAGGTCTGCGACACAAGACACACCACAAAAACAACATAGCACTGATGACACAGGCTGGAACTGCCCTGCCCATGCTAGTCCTAGGATGCAGGGAAACTCGGTCCCTTTCTGTGCCCAGAGGGGCCCGCTCCTGCACTGCCCTCTCCCCTGCACTAATGTTACAAGCCCTGCCCGCAGTGCCCAACTGTGGTCCCCTCCCTCCAAACCCTTCCCAGCCCCAGTCCCTCGACTTAGCTTTTGGAGGGCCAGGAGTCTGAATCCATCCTCGACAACAAGCATGTTGGCTAACTGGGATGCTCCTGCAGTCAATAGGTCCGCTTCGTCATCTGAAAAAGAAAAAAAGATGAGGACATCACAGACCACACGTGGTGCTGACAGTAAGCATCACACGACTTAGCTTTTGGAGGGCCAGGAGTCTGAATCCATCCTCGACAACAAGCATGTTGGCTAACTGGGATGCTCCTGCAGTCAATAGGTCCGCTTCGTCATCTGAAAAAGAAAAAAAGATGAGGACATCACAGACCACACGTGGTGCTGACAGTAAGCATCACACTGGCCAAGACCAACCTCTTCCACAACAATCCCCTCCTCAGAAGCACCAGGATGCTCTGCTGCTCACTTGTTCTTTCCGGAGTCGGACACTGCAGCCATAATCGCCTCTGCAACCTAAGATGCCAAGACACACAAAATGATCATTGCACCCGTGAGAAGTCACCTGCCCTACGCTCCTCGCTGCCACCCTGACTCACCTCAAGAGCTTGTCCAATGCCAAAGGCGGCCCCGCACAGCCCCTGCAAAACCAAGACAGAGACATGTCACTGAGTTGCTGCACAGTACTTTGCTCTTACACACTGACCCGGTCCACAACCGCCTCACCTTCTCGGACCACTTATCAGCATGCTGCTTTGCCCCTTCAGGACTATGTGTGGCACCTACAAAAAGAAAACAGAAGACACATGCTGAGATACTGCCCAAAACTGCCACCTGCCACACTGGTTCCCACCTCCTGCTCCTTTACCTTGGCTGCTCACCTGTATTGCCCCTGAGATTTACATGTTGCCATGCTGAGGCTCAGGTACCACCTGGGAAACACAAACAGGGATGGTAATTTCACCAACAACAGCACTCCAGAAAAATAACTGCTACTTCAGCCTACTACTCATTGCTCACCTTGCCTGAGTCACCCCTGGTGCCGATATCATGCTTCACTCGTTGCTTTGCACCTACAATATTGAAAAAAAAAAAACAAACCACCAACTGTAAGGCAGTCGTATAGCCACTAATCATGTCTTCCCTTCAACACCACGCGCCAACCCACCTCCTAATGACGCTCTGCTCGGCGCCTCCATTGGTCTTTGGTGCCCATCTTGTTCCCTGGCACCTGAAATAAGTATTGAACAAGTCACCCATATGCTGCTTAAGTCATTAACAATTCCAGATGTATTGATTTGATTTTGGAATAGCACCTAGAGTCCAAAATACAGCCTGCCATTACATAAAGGAATAAAGGGCCAAACTTAAAGGCCCCCCATGCATAAGCCTTACCACCGTCAACATTCAATCTGCTTTGCTGCTGATGATCAGCCCCTCCCACATGACTCCCATCACCTCTATAAAACACTGTTGAAATGACAGTCCACACTGTCTGCCGACGGCCGCTCCATCTGAGCTCACTTCCCAGCCTCTGCCTAAACAGTCTAGGCCTGTCAACCTATTAACCACAGCCTCTTATCGCTATGACACCTACCCCTGACTATACCCCTGGGCAGGGCAGCTCCAAGCCAAAACACACACACAGGCACAGACCAACATTACACACAGCACCACAAACAATGGGATTCAAATAAGAGAGAAAACTCTCTGCAAGAACAATGACTGCCGGATGAGAGAAGCTGTCGGACAAGGAGACCGACATGGCCACAACAGCCGAGAATGAGGAGCCTCCATGGCAGCCCCAGAGAAACAGTAGAACCAAATGGTCCCTTACAAGAAGTTGCGGTCAAAATGGAGATGACGGATGTGTAAGAAACCTGTCTTCAAGACCTAAAAGCATAAGGATTCCAGTAAAAACTCCCACAGTCCATGACAATGGACCGGTAGAGAGAAGAGCTGCTGACACAGCCTGGAACGACACCGCCAAAGAAAACTGACCAGAAGTTTTCAAGACACAAGACTGATCCACGCTTTACATTTGTAAGCCAAGAAGAGAACCTCCCAGTTGGCACTATCCAATAGGTACAGGCATTTGAGGGCCTAGAAATGGCATCCAAGGCACCTGATGAGTTTGAGTGCAAACAGAAACAAGGACATTAAGAACAGAGGAAGGTCTACGACACAGAAGACACCACAAAAACAACATAGCACCACAGACACAGGCTGGAACTGCCCTGCCCATACTAGTCCAAGGATGAAGGGAAACCCCTTCGCTTTACATGCCTAGAGAGGCCCGCTCCTGCACAGCTCTCCCCTACACTAACTTTATAAGCCCTGCCCACAATACCCAACCGTGTTCCTCTCCCTCCACATTCTTCCAGCCCCAGTCCCTCAACTTAGCTTTTGGAGGGTCAGGGGTCTGAATCCATCCTCAACAAAAAGCACATTGGCTAACTGGGAAGCTCCTGCACTCGCCTGGTTCCGCTTTGTCATCTGAAAAGGAAAAGAGCCAGAAACAGTGTTGACAGGAAGCATCACACTGGCCAAGACCAACCTCTTCCACAACAACTCCCTTCTCTGAAGCACCCGTGTGCTCTGCTCACCTGCTCGTTCCAGAGTCAGACACTGCAGCCATCATCGTTTCTGCTAGCTCAGATACCAAGAGACAAAATTACCATTGCGCCCGTGAGAAGTCACCCGCCCCACCCTGCCACCCTGGCTCACCTCAAGAGCTTGTCCAATGCCAAAGGTGACCCGCACAGCCCCTGCAAAACCAAAAGAGATACGCTTCACTGACTTGCTGCACAATACTCTGCTCTCACACACTGACCCAGCCCACAATTGCCTCACCTTCTCAGACCTCTGGTCAGCACATTGCTATGCCCCTCCGAGTCTGCATGCGGCATCTGCAACTATCACAGCAAAGAGACATATGCTCAGATACTGCCCAAAACCACACAGTCTACCCACACCAACTGCCATCTCCCAGCCTTCACCTTGGCTGCTCACCCGTGTTCTCTCTGCCATTTACATGTTGCCATGCTGCAGCTCAGGTACCACCTACAAAACACAAAGAAAGGATGCTTATAGCTTCACCGACAATATGACACCTGAAAAATAACTCATACTTCAGCCCACTGGTCATAGCTCACCTCGTTGAAGTCACCGCTGGTGCCGATATCCCACTGCACTTATTCCTTTGCACCTTCAAAATAACACACAAACCAACCGTGTGGAGTCATGTAGCCACCAGTCACATCTTCCCTCGACATCACGTACCAACCCACCTTCTTACGGCACACCGCTCGCCAACTCCATGGTTCTTTGGTGCCCATCTTGTCCACAGGCAGCTGCAAAAAATTAACAAACATGTCACCCAGAGCCTGACCAAGACCTTAGAGTCCAGCTCTATTGCTTGATTTCAGAATACCATCTAGAGGCCAACTCTAGCCTGCTATTAAGAAAAAACAATGGAAAAAGGACAGAACTTCAGACCCCACACATAGAAGCCTGAATACTGTTGAGATTCAATCTGCTTTGCTGTCGCCGATCAGCCCCTCCTACACAACTCCTACCACCTTTGTAAAACACTGTTGACGTGACAGTCCACACTGCCTGCCAATGGCCGCTCCATCCGAGCTCACTGCCCAGCCTCTGCCTAAACAGTCTAGACCCATCAACCTATTAACTGCAGCCTCTTATCACTATGCCACCTACCCCTGACTCTACGCCCCTGGGCAGAGCAGTTCCAAGCCAAACACACACAGGCACAGACCAACATTACACACAACGCCACAAACAATGGGATTCAAAGAAGAGAGAAAACTCTCCGCAAGAACAATGACTGATGGATGAGAGAAGCTGTTGGACAAGGACACTGACAGGGCCGCTATGCCCCAGAGCGAGGAGGCTGCACGGCAGCCCCCAGAAAAACAGTAGAACCGAATGGTCCTTTACAAAAAGTTCCAATTACAATGGAGACGATGGATGTGCAAGAAGCCCAGCTTCAAGACCAAATAACATAAGGATTCGGGGATGGAGTACCACAGTCCAGAAAAATGGACTGGAAGGGAGAAGAGCTGCTGACACAGCCTGGAACGACGCCACAAAAAGAGAGATGCAAGACTGATCCATGCTTTATGCTTGTAAGGCAAGAAGAGCTGAACTGGCACTATGCCATTGAGTACACGCATTTGAGACCGCAGGTATGGCACAGAGGCACATGATGAGCTTTGTGAGTGCAAAGAGAAACAAGGACATCGAGACCAGAGGAAGGTCTGCAACACAAGACACACCACAAAAACATACCAAAGACACAGGCCAGAACTGCCCTGCCCACACTAGTCTTAGAATGAAGAGAAACCTGGTCCCTTTACGTGCCCAGAGGGTCCCGCTCCTGCACAGCTCTCCCCTACACTAACTGTACAAGCCCTCTCTGCAACGCCCAACTAGGGTCCCCTCACTCCAGACCCTTCCCTGCCCCGGTCCTTCGACTTAGCTTTCAGAGGGCCAGGGGTCTGAATCCATCCTCCATAAAAAGCACATTGGCTAATTGTGAAGCTGCTGCAGTCGCCTCGTTCCGCTTTGTCATCTGATAAAGAAAGAACCCAGAAACAGTGCTGACAGGAAGCATCACACTGGCCAAGACCAACCTCTTCCACAACAACCCCCTCAGAAGCACCCAGGTGCTCTGCTCACCTGCTTGTTCCCGAGTCAGACGCTGCGGCCATCATTGCTTCTGCTACCTCAGATACCAAGAGACAAAATTACCATTGCACCCGTGAGAAGTCACCTGCCCCACACTCCTTGCTGCCACCTTGGCTCACCTCAAGAGCTTCTCCAATCCCAAAGGTGGCCCGCACAGCCCTGTAAAACCAAGAGACATGCCTCACTGAGTTGCTGCACAATGCTTTGCTCTTACATGCTGACTCAGCCCACAATTGCCTCACCTTCTCAGACCTCTGGTCAGCACATTGCTATGCCCCTCCGAGTCTGCATGCGGCATCTGCAACTATCACAGCAAAGAGACATATGCTCAGATACTGCCCAAAACCACACAGTCTACCCACACCAACTGCCATCTCCCAGCCTTCACCTTGGCTGCTCACCCGTGTTCTCTCTGCCATTTACATGTTGCCATGCTGCAGCTCAGGTACCACCTACAAAACACAAAGAAAGGATGCTTATAGCTTCACCGACAATATGACACCTGAAAAATAACTCATACTTCAGCCCACTGGTCATAGCTCACCTCGTTGAAGTCACCGCTGGTGCCGATATCCCACTGCACTTATTCCTTTGCACCTTCAAAATAACACACAAACCAACCGTGTGGAGTCATGTAGCCACCAGTCACATCTTCCCTCGACATCACGTACCAACCCACCTTCTTACGGCACACCGCTCGCCAACTCCATGGTTCTTTGGTGCCCATCTTGTCCACAGGCAGCTGCAAAAAATTAACAAACATGTCACCCAGAGCCTGACCAAGACCTTAGAGTCCAGCTCTATTGCTTGATTTCAGAATACCATCTAGAGGCCAACTCTAGCCTGCTATTAAGAAAAAACAATGGAAAAAGGACAGAACTTCAGACCCCACACATAGAAGCCTGAATACTGTTGAGATTCAATCTGCTTTGCTGTCGCCGATCAGCCCCTCCTACACAACTCCTATCACCTTTGTAAAGCACTGTTGACGTGACAGTCCACACTGCCTGCCAATGGCCGCTCCATCCGAGCTCACTGCCCAGCCTCTGCCTAAACAGTCTAGACCCATCAACCTATTAACTGCAGCCTCTTATCACTATGCCACCTACCCCTGACTCTACGCCCCTGGGCAGAGCAGTTCCAAGCCAAACACACACAGGCACAGACCAACATTACACACAACGCCACAAACAATGGGATTCAAAGAAGAGAGAAAACTCTCCGCAAGAACAATGACTGATGGATGAGAGAAGCTGTTGGACAAGGACACTGACAGGGCCGCTATGCCCCAGAGCGAGGAGGCTGCACGGCAGCCCCCAGAAAAACAGTAGAACCGAATGGTCCTTTACAAAAAGTTCCAATTACAATGGAGACGATGGATGTGCAAGAAGCCCAGCTTCAAGACCAAATAACATAAGGATTCGGGGATAGAGTACCACAGTCCAGAAAAATGGACTGGAAGGGAGAAGAGCTGCTGACACAGCCTGGAACGACACCACAAAAAAAAAAAAAAAAAAAAGAGAACTGACTGGAAACTTCCAGGACGTGAGATTGATCCACGCTTTATGCTTCTAAGGCAAGAAGAGACATGCCCAATTGGCACTATGACGATGAGTATGGGCATTCGAGACCCCAGAGGTGGTGCCTGATGTGCATAATGTGTTCCTTGACCGTGAAGAACAATGAGGATATTGAGACCCTGGTAAGGTCTAACACACAGAAAACAGATGACACAAAACAACACAGCACCACAGACACAGGCTGGACCTGCCCCGCCCACTTGGGCTGAAGAGAAACCCCTCCCTTCCCTTTACGTGCCCAAAGGGGCCCGCTCCTGCACAGCTCTCCCCTACACTAACAAGCCCTGCCTGCAATGCCCAGCTGTGGTCCCCTCCCTCCAGACCCTCCCCAGCACTAGTCCCTCGACTTAGCTTTCAGAGGGCCAGGGGTCTGAATCCATCCTCCACAAAAAACACACTGGCTAACTGGAAAGCTCCTGCAGTCGCCTCATTCCGCTTTGTCGTCTGAAAAAGACAAAACCCAGAAACAGTGCTGACAGGAAGCACCACACTAGCCAAGACCAACCTCTTCCACAACAACCCCCTCCTCAGAAGCACCTGGGTGCTCGGCTCACCTGCTCATTCCAGAGTCAGACGCTGTGGCCATCATCGCTTCTGCTACCTCAGATACTGAGACGCAAAATCACCATTGCGCCCGTGAGAAGTCATCCGCTCCACGCTCCTCCTTGTTGCCACCCTGGCTCACCTCAACAGCTTGTCCAATACCAAAGGTGTTCGCCACAGCCCCTGCAAAACCAAGAGACACACACCTCCCTGCCTTGCTGCACAATACTATGCTCTCGCACACTCACCCAGCCCACAACTGCCTCACCTTTTCAGACCTCTTGTCTGAATGCTGCTTTGCTCCTCCAAGGCTATGTGCAGCACCTGCAAAAAAATCAAAGCAAACAGCACATGCTGAGATACTGCCCAAAACCAAAGACTGCCTCCTCCAATTCCCACCTCCTTCTCCTGTACCTTGGCTGGTCACCCATGTTGCCCCTGCCATTTTTCAGATTGGCACCCTGAAGCTCGCATACCACCTGAAAAACATAAACAAGGGATGCTTAGAACTTCACCATCAATACAACACTGCTAAAATAACCGCTATTTCAGCCCACTAGTCATGGCTCACCTTGCCCGAGTCATCTCTGATGCCGATATCCTGCTTTGCTCATTGCTTCACACGTTCAAAACTGAGAACCCAAAACCTATAAGTTAGTCATATAGCCACCAGTCACATCTTCCCTCCAGCACCACACACTGACCCACCTTCTTATGGTGCTCTGCTGGCCTGTCCTCTGTCACCCTTTGGTGCGCTGCTCATCCCTCTGCATCTCCAAAAGCAATATTGGAGAAGTCACCCAGTTGCACAGCAATAGTTGACCAGTCCCAAAAGTCTTGTTTCCATTTAGGTATACCATCTAGATTCCAACTACAGCCTGCCATTAATAACAATCTGGTCATCCCCTGAATCTCTTGCCTAGCCCTACAGAAAAACTCTCCTTGCCCGCTGCATATAGCGCTACTTGCTCTGAAATGGACTCTACACTCTTTGCCTATAAAGTCTAGGCTTACCCATGTGTTAGCTGTAGAATCTTATAGTTATTCTTGCGCTGGCTGTCACCGCTATGCCCCAAGGCAGAGCAGTTCTAACCCAAACATGCACAGACCAACACTGCACACAAAAAAGACCAGTGTGATGCAGAGACATAAAAAGCTCTAAAATGAATGACTCCTGGACCGGAGATGCCGTTGGGCAAGAAGACCTAGGGGGCCACATGGAAGAATCTGTGGCAGCCTGAGAAAAGTCAAATGCTATGACCTGTGACGAAAATATATATGGCCGCAACTGGGATGAAGCGTGCGCACGATGCCTTTCCTAAAGACCTAAGAAGTTTGGGATGCCCGGAGAACATCTCAGACAAGGTGTCCATGAAAAGAGACTGCTAAAGATCAGAGATGCTGTCCCAGGCTGGAACAATGGATAGCAGACCGAGCATAAACTTCCGAGATGCAAGATTTGTCCATTCTTTATGCTTGTAACACAAGAAAAGAAGTTCCCAGCTGGCACTGTAATGATGAGTTAAAGCCATTCGAGACGCTAGGGATTGCACCCGAGATGCATGATGCGCTCCTTGACTGCAAAGACGACATCGAGACCTGAGGAAGGTCTAAGATGGAGAAGACAGACTATTCAAACGACACAACAGCACAGACACAGGCTGGAACTGCCCTGCCTTGCATACGGTGTTGCACAAGAGTAACCTGCTCCCTTTACCCACCCAAAGGGGCCTGCCCCTGGACAGCCCTCTCCCCTACACTGACTTCACAACACCTCCTCGCAATGTCCAACTGTGGTCCCCTCCCTCCAGACCCCTCTCGTCCCTAGTCCCTCAACTTAGCTTTCAGAGGGCCAGGCGTCTGAATCCATCCTTGACAAAAAACATATCGACTACTGCAGCCACTAGGTTCTAGTTCGTCATCTGAAATAAATAAGCAGGCAACCACATCCCACAAACAGTGATGACAGTATCACGTGGGCTAACTCCAACCTCTTCCACAAAAAACCCCCTCCTCAGAAGCACCGGGGCGCTCCCCTCACATGCTCATTCCAGAGTCCGGCGCCACAGCCATCATTGCTTCTGCTACGTAAGATACCAAGTGACACAAAGTTACCGCTGTGCTTGTGAGAATACACCTGCTCGACGCTCCTCCTCGCTACCACCCTGGCTTACCTCAAATGCCCATCCGAGGCCAAAGGCGGCCCACACGGCCCCTGCAAAACCAAAAGAGAAACACCTCACTGAGTTGCCACAGGATTCTTTGCTCTTAGACACCGACCTAGCCCACAGCTGCTACTTCAGACCACCAGTCGTGACTTACCTTGCCCAAGTCACCTCCGGTGCCCATATTCCTGCTTCGTGCATTGCTTGGCACCTTCAAAATTAAAAAAAAAAATCAAAACCTAAAAGCTAGTCATATAGCCACCAGTCACATCTTCCCTACGACACCACTTGTTAAACTCACCTTCGTACGATGCTCTGCCCGCCTCTCCTCCCTCACCCTTTGGCACACAGCTTGTCCCTCTGCATCTGCAAAAAACATCGTACAATAAGTACCCCAATGCTGACCAATAGCCTAACAATTCTGGCAGTCTTGTTTCCATTGAGGAACACCACCTAGAGTCCAACCGCAGCCTGCCGTTAAAAAAACAAACACAAAAGAACATTAAGCTCTCCACATAAAAGCCTGAACACCTTTGAGATTCCAAGGCCTGATGTTCGGCCCTGCATCTTGAGATGCAGAGCCCTAGAGGGTCTATGCTTCATCTCTTGTGACTTTGTCATACCTCCCATCAGCTGCAGAGACTAAAACCAGACAGACCTCATCAACATTCAAATCCAAGTGCAAAACTAAACTGAGAACAGCTGATGAACCCTCCTCCCTTCCTCAGCCATCCCCCGGTCTCAAAACTTTAGAAACCCCTTCTCTTCTCCTGAACTGTCAAGGAAGGAACCCCACATCCTCCTGAAAGCTCCTTCCCTGTGTTTGCACCCCTGAACCCCCTGCATCAGCCGCTCCTCAGGAGCCATTCTGCTAAGCCACATCCTGCAGGCATCTCCCATCTTATGCCTTCCCACAACCTCGGGGCTTTGCTACAGGCCCATAGAGTAAGTGAAGCCCCAATGCTTATCATCTATGAGGGGCCTGCTGTGAGCTGCAAAGTTTCAAGGGACATCACGGTCCTTTGAGCCATTGGGAAAGGCAATGAGCCTTCCCGTACTCTGAAACACACTGCGTATCATGTCCCTGCTGCTTTCTCAAGAAACACTCAAGCTCTGTACAGATGCATATAAGATGCTCACCTTAACCCCTGCCAGAAAACCTCTTCATCAGTCCAATTAAGAGATGCGATACCAGCAACTTACACAGCATACAGCAAAACTAGCTAAAGAAAACACGGTTCCATCTTCAATCGAATCAGGAATTCCAGGAAAGTATAACACACCTAGAATAAAAAGAACAATGCATACTATTAAACAATCTTACCAACCCTGAATACTCAATAAAAGATTACTGACCTGAAGAAAAACACTGCAGATAAATATACTCCCTACTACATCTGCTGCTGAGCCTCAACTCATCCTGAAGGTACCTCATATAGAAACAACCTTGCTTCTCTAAATATCAAAATGCATCTCCCTAAGGAGCTTAGAGAGCTCAAAAGCTGTAATTGACTGAAGGAAGCCATGAGCTGAATGAGCTCCCTGATCGGAGGCTGGGGGTCATATACTCTGGGCCTCGCCCACCACCCTTCCCACGCTCCCCTGGGAAAGGGGAGGGGTGAACCACCAAAAGGTATAAAGGCAGCTGGAAGAGCAGCAGCAAGTTCTCTCATCTGCCTTAAATTTACATTGTGTGAAGCATCAAGGGGAGAAAGCAACCCTTACTGGTAACAATGTCTGCTCTTTTACTATAACTACATCTGTTGCATCAGCAATGCGACTGAGTAAGTAATTCAATTTAATTTTTCTGCGGTGTAGATAGAAAAAGATAGAGTTCCTACTGAGCTACATAAGAAGCTAATTTGCTAAATGCAGTAACAATATTATTACCAAAATTTAGATATTTCAGTTTCCTATAAAAAACCCACAATGCTATGGGTTTACTCTTCATTTCTAGCGAGACCAGGCGTGCCACCTAAGTTCTGCCAGAAATATTTTCTGGATAAGACTGAATGACAAAGCAGAATTAGATCCTGTAAGAATCTTTTCTCAAAAATATCTCTGGTGGCAAACTGCATTATTTATCATCAACAGCATATGATTCAGAGCCGCTTCGAAGGTCTCTCTGGCTGACTCCCTTAAGAGAGCTAGGTGAGTCCCAAAGAACAGAAAACAGAAAAAAAATGTGGAAATATAAGAAACATATCAGAAACAGAAAAAAACAGCCTGATTAACATCTAAGTAGACAGAAGAAAAATAAATTGCAAAACTCAACAAAAAAACTCCACGGGAGATGTGTTGATAGAAACAGATGAAGGCTATCGCCTTCTCTGAAAATCCAAAGAGGAGGTTGGAGCTGACAACAGACATCTTTACGGTACTGGCTACCAAGTAGAAGCATATGATAAGACAGAAAAGAAAAATACTGCTCTGGGGCACAAAGATGGCTTTGAAAAACAATCCGGTAGAACGGGAGGTGTTGTCACAGGGATTAGCGCGGTCCTGAGGGGGCCAAAGAGACCGACGAAATCTCTGGGATGCGGTGAGCTCAAAAGAGAATTGAACATGGTACACGTGTTGTCTGGGGACTGAATGAAGGAGCACTGAATGGATGAGAGGACAGAAAGACTGACCGGAGTAACGGATGCGGACTTGGGAAGGATTCCGAGGGGACGAGATGGGTGCAAAGTGCCCTCCCGAGCAAACACAAGGCTCTAGGGCACAGGTGATGTCTCATGAGAGCTTGGCAAAGGAAGCGGAGGAGTCCCGAGGGGGCCCCTGAGAGACCAAAGAGGCCTCAGAGATAATAAGGAGGAACTCCGAAAGGGATTTCAACAAAGTACAGATGTCATCAGGGGCAGGGGGCTGAACAAAGGCATCCTAAATGGCAAAGAGTAAGATAAGAGTGCTCTGAAGAACACAAACAGATAAAACCGAAAGGGAGCTGAAGTGCTACGAGAGCGCTGCGGAGTACGACAAAGGACTTTGAAGACATTGTTCTAGAGAGTAGAGGAATTAAAAGTGGCCGGGGTAAGAAAACAAGTCTTGGAGACACAGCGAGGGCCTTGGACTCTCAGGAGGGCACCTAGGCAGACTATGGATGACCAAGAGAGGAACCAAACAGAAACAGCCTCGATGGCAGACGAAAAGATAAAGGAGCACTCATAACAAAGAATGAGCTGCACAGAACATGAGAGATAGAAAGGGAGATGAAGCTTTTCAAGGTGCTGCAGAGATCGAGGAAGGTCCGGGGAAGCACCGGGACCGAGAGGAGAGGGGTGTTGAGGGGCGGGGGGCTGACGGACAAAAGAAGGCTTGGGGATTGCCAAGAGGAACTCGGGCAATCATCTGAGCAGAGCACAGACTGTCTCGGGTGGCCGAGGACCAAACATGGGAATCCTAGACAGTGTAGAGGAACAAATGATTGTTCTGCAGCTCAAAGATGGCCCCGCCTAAAGCTCTACACGATAGATTTGGAGCACCAAGAAAGCCTCGGGATGCATTGCAATTGGGAGAAGAGATGTCCCGAGGGAGGCAGAGGCAGTAAAAAGACTGGGGATGCGACGATTAAATCCAGAGGGTATCTGAACAGAGCAAATGTGTCTGCAGAGGGCCATGGAATGAACAGAGGCATGGCTAGAGGGAAAAGAGGATGGAATGACCGGGCCGGGTCACAGACGTGGACTCGGGAAGTCTGCCGAGAGAACGAGAGGGGTGCGAGGTCTGCTACAAAGCTAAAAGCAGGCTAAGAGCAACCTCTGAGGCATCAATGGGCATCATAACACTGTTAGAGGGGTGCTCAATGGGTCAAAGCCACCAAAGAAGGCTCATGGATGCAAGGAGGAAGTCTGGAGGTGATCTGCGTGGAGTACGGATGTCCTTGGGAGGCCGGGGACCCGATGGAGGTGGCCTAGATGGCAGACATAATGATAAGAGGGCTCTGAGGCACAAACAAACCCGAGCACAGGTTTCCGAGGCAATGAGAGAGGATCAAAGTCTGCTACAAAGCTAAAAGAGGGCCGTGGTACGCGAATAAGGTCTGGGGAGGCATGGCGACTGGGAGCGAGGGGTCACAAAAGGCTTAGAGGGTCGAGAGAGAGATCAAAAGGGAGGCAAAGGGCTGTGGAGCTCAAGGAACATCTTGGGAGGCATCCCAGACATCACAGAAGAGAAGGAATACTCCTTTTTGGGAATGGAGATCTCAGGAGAGGTGTGATTGCAACAAAATGAGTCCAGGATGGGACTCCGAGAGCTAAAAGCGTGCTGCGGGGAACATCCAAGACCTCGGGAGGCATCGCAATGGTAGCAGAGGGGTTCCGAGAGGGAGAGACAAAAGGCTACTTGAGGACACGATGAAGTAGTCCAGAGGGAATCTGAACAGACTACGGATGTCCTCAGGGGACAGGGGACCAAATGGGGGTATCCTAGCTAGAGTAGAGGACAATGAGAGGGTTCTGGAGATGAAAGATGGCTTCAGGAAATATTCTCTGGGAGGGAGAAAGGCACAACGTATGCTACAGAGCCAAAGGAAGGCTGTGGGGCGCGAGGATGGCCTTGTGAAGCACAATGATGGTGGGAGAAGGGTGCCGAGAGCAAAAGAGACAGAACGCGGCTCTGAGATATGATGCAAAACTCCAGAGGGTGATCCAGCAACATACAGATGTCCCTGGGGGACGAGCAACCGAATGGAGACATCCTAGATGGCAGTGAATAAGGTAAGAGAGCTCGGGGGCACAGGGAAAGCCCGAGTAAGGGTTCTGTCTAAATTGGAGAGATACAAAGAGAGCGGCAGAGCTCAAAAGGTGCCGAGTGGCACGAGGACTGTTTTGGGAAGCGTTGTGACAGAAGTGAGAGGAACGTGAACATGCATCCAAACGAGGGATTACTGACACAATGAGGAACTCGGGAAGGGATCCTGAACGGAGGATGGATGTCCTCAGGGGGTCCGAGAGCCAGAGGCATCCGATGTGGTAGAAGAGAAGGTAAATGTGTTCTGGGGCAAAATGAAAGCCCGAGGAGTCGTCAATTCCAAATAAGAAAGGTACAAAGCCCTCTGCAGAACTAAAGGATGGCCGTGCAACGCAAGGATGCTCTCAGGAAGCATCGTGATGGAAACAGACGGATGCAGGGGTGGCCGGAGACACAGATGGTGGCTCGAGGGCACAAAGGTACTTGGGAGGGGATTTGAACAGACTACAGACTTTCCGAGGGAGACGCTGACCTGCTGGAGATGAGCGAGATGGAGAGGACAAAAAGACCGCTCTGAAGAAGAGCAGACGTTCTGGCAAACCGAGAGGGGTACGAATGACGCTTCAGAGATAAAAGTGCGCCAACGAGACCCCCTAAAGCCTAAGGATGAACCGAGAGAACGGGGGGGGGGAAGTAGATACAACGAAAACTTAAAAAGCAACAGGGTATGGAACAAATGAGAAAACATAGAGATAGATAGCTCAATAACAGGAAACGTAGAAAGCAAATTTAAAAAACAAACGGGTACAAGGCACAGGAGAAAAAAGCTAAAATGTAACAACAGAAAAAGACATAAAAGTAAATGCAGGAAAAAAAAAATGAAGGCATTAACGGAGAAAAAAACCCTAAAAGTAGGGACAACAAACTAAATAAAAGGAGACACAGAAAGAAAACTGATAAATGGAAAAAGTACGCAACAGACAAGAAAGAATTAAAAAGTAAGGACAGGAACCAGATAAAAGCAGACGTACAAAGAAACTGTGAAAAGCAACAAGATTAAGAGAATAATGGAAAAAATAAAAAAGAATGTCACACTAGGCACACAGAAACAACATTTAAAAAATGACAGGGTACAGCACAGACTAGCATGAAATAAAAAAGGCAGCAAACTGGATAAAAGTAGATATATGTCCTGGTTTTGGCTGGGATAGAGTTAATTTCCCTCACAGTAGCTGCTGTGTTTTGGATTTCGTACGAGAAAAATGTTGATAACCCTGACGGCTTTAGTTGTCGCTATGAAATTAAGGGCTTTTTCCAGTTTCTGATACTCAGGTAACGGTCAGGCGGGCAGGAGCCCAGAGGGAGCATAGCCAGACAGATAGCCGAGCCTCCCTATGGAAATAATCCATATGATAGAGGTCGTTCTCCATTTATGAATGGGAGTTGGCTGCGAGTCGGGAAGCTATCTGCTTTCTCGTTTCTGCGAGTTCAGGAGTTCAAACTCTTTCTGGGAGTTAGGTGTTTCTCGGGAGTTTTGTGGTATTTGTAAAATTTGCAAGTTAGGTGCGCTGTGTTGCTGCTTGGTTACCGGCTGTGGATCGGTCGTTGGGTGGTGAGAAAAACTGATCGTATATAGCTCGGTTTCTCATTATTATCGTTACTAGTAGTATTAGTATTTACTTTATGGTCTTATTAAACTGCCCTTATCTCAACCCATGAGTTTTCCCTTTTGTCAGTTTCTCCTCCTTGCCCCGCTAGGGGGAAGGGGAGGGGTAAGCGAGCGGCCGTCTAGAGCTTAGTTGCCGGCTGCCAGGTTAAAATATGACAATATAGAAATAAATTTAAAAGCTAAGTGACACAGCACAGACAAGAGAGAATAAAAAATGGGGTTAGATGTGTCAATGAAAGTAGACATAAAGAAAACCTTTGAAGTGACCTGGTAGAGCACAGACAGGAAAAAAGTAAATAATAGAGCAAGAAAAATACATGAATGTGAACATAAAAACATTAAATTCAAAAGTGACCACATGAAGACCAGAAAAAAAATTCAAAATAGCAGAAAAACCTAAACAGGCAAGAGACTCAGAAAGAAAATTTTAAAAGCGACCAGGTACGGGACAGATCAGAATGAATTAAAAAATAAAGATGGCACGGCTAGGTAAAAATAGACAAGAAATGAAAATCTAAAAGCCACAGGGTACAGGATACATAGGAAACAAAAATGTAGAGATTTCTTAACAAAAGTGGAACAATAATTTGTAAAGCGACAGGATACAGGAAAAATTAACGATCAGGGACAGAAAATGAGATAAAAGCACACAGAGGAACAAAAACTCAAAACAAAAATAATTAGGACAGTAAAAAACTGAAAAACAGGGACAGCGAACTAGATAAAGTAGACACAGACAATTTTAGAAGCAATGCAGTTCATGAAGAACAGGAAAGAATTAAAAACTAAAATGGGTGTTGGATAGAAACAGACCGAGAAAGTCCATTTTAAAAGCGACTGGATTAAGAAAATTTTAAAAAATTAAAAATAGGGACAGGTAACTAAAATGGAGACATATAAAAAAAATATATAAAAACTGCCAGGGTACACGAAAGATGAGAAAGAATTAAAACCAGGGATGGGAGCTTGACAAAAGTAGACAAAGAAAGAAAATTTTCAAGGCGACAGCACTAAGAAAAGACAAAAAACTATTACAAAAAATACAGCGAATGGGATAAGACATGGATTGGGCATTTGGAAAAAAAAAAAAAAGGATTATAAAGGAAGAAAAATGAAAAACAAGGACGGCCAAGTAAAACACACTCTAAGGAAGACAATGTAAAAAGCAAAGGTGAAAAGGACAGATGAGGAAAAAAATTACAAAATACAGACCGTGAACTGGATAACAGAATACATACAAAATAGGAGAAGTGACGGGGATTAGGAAATTAAAGGAAAACCTTGAAAAATAAGGACGGCAAATGAAATGAACAGAAACACAGAAAGCAGATTTCAAAAGCTATGGGGATGAATAGAGAAAAGATGAAAAATGGGAAACATAAAACTAAATGAAAGTAGAGGTAAAAAAAAATTTAACACCGTGGGATGAAGAGATAAAAACTACAACATAAAGACAGGACAGTAAATAGAGTCACAGCAAGTATTCAATAAAAAGGAAGGGGTATGTGACACACAGAATAAAAATAGGATATAGTGATAGGGCGCTTGATAAAAGTAGACATAGAAACCAAATTTGAAAATCCAAGGCATTAAGGGAGGAAAGAATTAAAAAATAGGCAGAGAAAGCTAAATAAAGACATAGACAGAAAATTATAAAAAGCGAGTGCGCTAAAGAAATGCGAGAAATAATTTAAAGACAGCGAATTGAAAAAAAGTAGATGTGGAAAGAATATTTTAAAAGCAATATTCAATAGGGAAATAAATTTTAACAGCCACAGGGATGAACGAAACAAGGAATAAATTTTAAGAAAAACTGAGAACTAAATTAGACACATAGAAACAAATTTTAAAAGCGTCTGCGCTAAGGAAAGAAAATAAATAATTTTAGGAAAAATGGCAAAGGGAATAAAATGGGACAGAAAAGAAATTTCCAGTGAGCCGTTTTAAGGAAATAAAGGGAAAAACAAAAAATAGCGACATTGAACTAAAATGGAAACGTAGGAAGAAAATCTAAAAAGCGACGGCACTAAGAGAAGATGAGAAATAATTAAAAATAAAGACAGCAAGTGGAATAAAAGGATACAGAAAATTGTAGAAGCAAATAGGATCAAGCAAATAAGTAAAAATTAAATCATAACAACATTGAACTGAAAGAAGTAGAAAAAAATTTAAAACGCTATGGCGCTAAGGAAAAAACAACAAAGAATAGATGAAGAGACAGCAAATGAAATACAAGCAGACTGACAATTTTAAAACCAAGGGCAATTACGGAAACAAAGGAATAATTAAGAATTAGTGTCTGAAACAGAGACACACAAGGAAAATGTAAAGAGCAACAGCACCGAGGAAAAAAAAAAAGAAGACTAAACTAAAAAAGGAAGAACTAAAAAAATAGCAACGGTGAAGTGAAATGCAGACATAGAAAATTTAAACAGTGACAGCACTAAGGAAAGAGAAGAAATTATCTAAAGCTACAGACAGTGATTGGGAAAAAGGTACACAGAAGATTTAAAAAGCGACAGGGATTAGAGAAACAAAGGAAAAAACATTTTAAAATAGGGATCGCGAAGTAAAACAAAGACGCTGATAGAAAGTTTAAAAAAGCAATGGCGCTAAGGAGAGAAGAAAAAAATTAACGAATAAACACAGCAAAAGGGATAAAAGTAGACAGAGTGAACTTTTAAAACCAACAGTGTTTAGAGAATTAAAGAAAAAAAATTAAAAATAGGGACAACGAACTAAATAATGACAGTAAAAGCAAGGGGCTACACAACCGACAAAGAACAATCAAAAATAGGGATGAGCAGCTTCATAAAAGCATATGCAGAAAGACAATTTTGAAAGCGATGTAGTACAGGACAGACAGGAAAAATCTGAAAAATCAGGACAACAAACTAGATAAAAATTGACATAATAAGAAAACTTAAAAAGCAAAGGGATTAAGAACAGAGAGGAAAAACACCAAAAAATAAACTTGGCAAACAAAATAAATGAAAAAATATTCAAAACACAATCAAGTAGAGGACAGGCAAGAGGAAAAAAAAACACATGGACAGGGATGGGGTCAAATGTAGACACAGGGAGCAAATTTAGAAAGCAACAGGGTACTGGCCGTATGGGTAAGAAGTTAAACATCGGGACAGGGAGCGGGAGAGATGGCCCCAGGGAAAGGACATTGAGGAGCGATACAGTGCAGAGCAGAGGGGTTGCCGAAAAAAGACGCAGGACGCTGGGTAGAGGGAGACCTAGAACTGCAGTTTTCCCAAGAGAGGGAAAAAGGCAGTGGGAGAACACTGAAATAATAACAGGTGGGGAGCCAGAACAGGAGAGACATAGAAAGGAAACGTAGAAGGCGACAAAAAACAGGGCAGTGTCGACAGAAAAGCGTAACGCTTCGGGGAGCCAGAGAGCCCAAAAAGGGAGACGGAGGCAGGAAGAGATCTGGACAAGCGTGGTGGGGATGGGCCCAGACTCATGACTCACCGCAGCTCCCAAGGCTGGCAGGAGGCCTTTCCTACCCTGACACTTCTCTCTGCCACCTTCCTCTTCCTCAGTGCTGGCTGCTCGATCCTCATCCAACCAGGAGCAGGCGGCGGGTGCCTCAACGCTTCTGTCCCACGAGGCTTCCCAGACACACGGCAGCTCACACACACAGCCCATGGAAGCACCGAGCTCCCAGAGCCATGCTCTGCCGGTACGCTGTGTCAGGTATGGCTGCGAGGAATCCTTCCTTGCCATGGGTCTGGCTGTTTCTTGCTGGAGGTGGCTGCCTGCGGAAGCCCCTTCATTTTGCTCCTCGGCCAGCTCCTGCAGGCAGGCATGCCTGGGCAGCCCCCTCCCCAGCCAGAGCCCCTTGGCACAGCAGAGTCAGCCCCATCCTCACCTCACCGGCTGCACCCGGGGCTACCCCAGCCCATCCCCACCTGCAGCCTTTTGAATGCCTTGGCCCAGCCCCATCCTCACCTCATGGGTCCCACCTGGGCTGCCCCGGCACACGCTGGAGCCCATAGGGAACAGGGGCCGTGGCCCTAGCCTTGAGGCGCGTGGCCCCCTCCCCAGACCCCTCCTCAGCCACTGTGGAAAAAAATGGAGGAAAAAAACCCGGGACAACAAACTAAAATGCAAATGTAGAAAGAAAATCTAAATAGTGAGCTCACTCGGGGTCCTGTGCGGCCTGCTGTAGGTGACCCTGCTTTGGCAGGGGGGTTGGACTAGATGACCCACAGAGGTCCCTTCCAACCCCTACTACTATTCTGTGACTATTCTGTGACTAACTAAAAATAAAGACATCAAAGCAAAAAATGTAGGCATATGAAGAACATTTAAAAAAATATAGGCATCAAGGAAGCAAAAGAAGTAATTACAAAATAGAGATAGCAAACTGAAACGGAGACTTAAAAAGAAAATTTTAAAATCAATAGCACAGAGGAAAGATGAGAAATAATTTTTAAAAACAGCTAAAGAAATAAAAGCAGGTGTAAAACGAAAATTTAAACAGCAAGGACATTAGGGAAATAAAGGGAAAAATGAACAAATATGAAAGCAAACTAAAAGAAACGGAGAAAGAAAACTTACAAAGAGAGGGTGCTAAGGAAACACAAGAAATAATTAAAATACAAGGACATGGAGATAAATACAGCAACTGGTGTAAAATTATACAGAACATTATAACAGAAATTAAGGAAATGAGCCAAATTTAAAAGAGTAACGAAGACTTATACTGACATGTTAAAAAAAAAAGGAATCTAAAAAGCAACGGCACTAAGGAAACCTGAGAACACATAATTAAAATGTAAAGATGGCAAAAGAGAGAAAAGTACAAAAAGCTAAAAATAAGAGATGAGGGAAATAAAGGGGAAAAAATTTAAAAAATACGGAAAGCAAACTAAAATAGAGACGTAGAAAATCTAAAAAGCAAGGGTGCAAAGGAAAGACAATAAGTGAAAATAAAGACATTGAAGGGAAAAAAGCAGGCACAGAACAGACTTGGATATGAGGGGCACTAAGGACATAAAGGTAAAAACTAAAAAATAGAGAGACAGCAAACAAAGAGACAGAGAAAGAAAATTTAAAAAACAACGGCGCTAAGGAAACACAACAAATATTTAAAAGAAATAACAGCCAAATAAAGACAATAAACTAGGATAAATGTACAAAATTTTAAAAGCAGTGGGAATTAGGGAAATAAACAGAAAAAAAGAAAATGAAACCACTGGCAAACTAAAATGGAGATGCATAAAGAAAATTTAAAAAGCGATGTTGCCAAGGGATAACAAGACAAAATAATTTTAAAAAGACAGCAAATGAGATAAAAATAAAAATTAAAAGCCCTGGGATTAAGAGAGGAAAGAACTTAAAAACAAAAAGACCAAACTAAAAGGCAGCATTGTGGTTTAGTCCCTGCCGGTGACAAACAACCGTTCTGTTTATCTCTCCCTCCTCTCCCACGCCCAGTGGCACAGGAAGGAGAGTCAGAAGGAAAAGGCAAAACTCGTGGGTTTGGATAAAAACAGTTTAACAGAATAGCAAAGGGAGAAGAAAAATAACAATGATAATACCAGTAAAAAGAATATAGAGCACGCGATGTTCTCGCCGCCTGATGCTCAGCTTCCTCCTGACTAGCAAATCCCCCTCCTTCAGCCAGCTCGACCTGTTAAACACCGAGTGTGACATCACATGGTCCAGAATCTCCCGTTTGATCAGCTGGTTTGGGTTTGCCAACCGGGTTCTTGTTAAGGTGATGGGACCCCAGTTACCGCCCCAGGACCCCAAGTAAGGTGCTGGGACCTCAGTTAGCACTCCAGGACCCCGAGAAGGGTGCTGGAACCCCAGTTAGCACCCCAGGACCCCAGTAAACGTGCTGGGACCCCAGTTACCATGCCAGGACCCCAAGAAGGGTTCTGGGACTCCAGGTACCACCCCAGAACACCATTTAAGCTGGTGGGATCCCAGTTAAAGTGCTGGGACTCCAGTTAGCACCCCAATACCCCAGTTAAGGTGCTGGGACCCCAGTTAGCACCCCAGGACCCCAGTTAAGGTGCTGGGACCCCAGTTAGCACTCCAGGACCCCAAAAAGGGTGCTGGGACCCCAGTTAGCACCCAAGGACCAAGACGAGGGCTCTGGAACCTCAGTTTAGGTGCAGGGACACCAATTAGCGCTCTGGGACTGTCAGGAGGGTGCCAGGACCCCAGTTAGCACCCCAGGACCCCAATTAGCACCCCAGGACCCCAATTAAGGTGCTGGGACTCCAGTTAGCACTCCAGGACCCCAGTTAAGGTGCTGGGACCCCAGTTAAAGTGCTGAGACCCCAGTTAGCACCCCAGGACCCCAGTTAAGGTGCTGGGACCCCATTTAGCACTCCAGGACCCCAGTTAAGGTGCTGGGACCCCAGTTAGCACCCCAGAACACCAATTAGCACTGCAGGACCCGAGGAGGGTGCTGGGACCCTAATGAACACCCCCGGACCCCACTGAAGGTTCTGAGACCCCAGTGAAAACCCCCAGACCCCAGTTAACACCTCAGGGCCCCAGTTATGTTGCCAGGACCCCAGTTAAGTTGCCTGGACTCCACTTAACACCCCAGGACCTCAGTTAAGTTGCCAGGACACCAGTTACCGCCCTAGGACTGCAATTAACATGCCAGGACCCCAGTTAAGTTTCCAGGACCCCACGTACCACACTAGGACACCAGTTAAGTTGCCAGGACTGCAGTTAATATCCCAGGGCCCCAGTTAAGTTGCCAGGACCCCAGCTAACACCCCAGGGCCTCAGGTAAGTTGCCAGGACCCCAGTTAAGTTTCCAGGACCTCAGTTAAAACCCCAGGATCCCATTTAAGTTTCCAGGACCTCAGTTAACAGCCCAGGGTCCCAGTAAAGTTGCCAGGAAACCAGCTAACACCCCAAGACACCAGTAAAACCTCCAGGGCCCCAGTTAAGATGCCCAGGACCCCAGTGAACACCCCAGGGCCGCAGGTAAGTTGCCAGGACACAAGTGGCCAGGACCCCAGTTAAAACCCCAGGATCCCAATTAAACTCCCAGGACCCCAATTAAGTTGCCAGGACCTCAGTCAACAGCCCAGGGTCCCAGTTAAGTTGCCAGGACACCAGTTAACACCCCAGGACCTCAGTTAGGTTGCCAGGACCCCCGCTAACACCCCAGGATCCCAGCTAAGTTGCCAGGACCCCACATACCACACTAGGACACCAGTTAAGTTGCCAGGACCTCAGTTAACAGCCCAGGGTCCCAGTAAAGTTGCCAGGAAACCAGTTAACAGCCCAAGACACCAGTAAAACCTCCAGGGCCCCAGTTAAGATGCCAGGACCCCAGTGAACACCCCCAGACCCCAATGAAGGTTCTGAGACCCCAGTGAACACCCCAGGACGCCAGTGAAGGTTCTGAGACCCCAGTGAACACCCCCAGACCCCAGTGAAGGTTCTGAGACCCCAGTGAACACCCCAGGACCCCAGTGGAGGTTCTGAGACCCCAGTGAACACCCCCAGACCCCAGTGAAGGTTCTGAGACCCCAGCGAACATTCCAGGACCCCAGCAAATATCCCAGGACCCCAGTGAATGTTCTGAGACCCCAGTGAACACCCCCGGACCCCCGTCTACAACCTAGGACCCCAGTGAAGGTTCTGAGACCCCAGTGAACACCCCCGGACCCCAGTGAACACCCCCAGCCCCCCTGTCCTGCCGGCAGCCTCGAGATCCCGAAGGGTCTTCGGCCGCTTCCCCCCTCGGCGCAGCAGCCATGGCCCCTCACCCAGGCTGGGGCCGGCCCAGGGCGGGGGTGACGGTCGCGTTCTCCGCCCGCACCGGCTGCTTGGCGTCGGCCGTCTCCATCCTCTTGGGATCTGTTCGCATCTTCCTGCTCGTCCAAGAAAATGCAGTGGAGTGCAAACGGGCGAGGGAGAAGGGGTGGGAGACACGGGATGGGACACGGGGTCGGGGCGAGGGACACGGGGTTGGGGTGGGGGATGTGGGATGGGACACGGGGTCAGGGTGGGGGACGCGGGATGGGACACAGGATCGGGGTGGGGGCCACAGGATGGGACACGGGGCAGGGTGGAGGACATGGGGTCGGGGTGGGGGATGAGGGGTCGGGGTGGGTGACGCGGGATGGGACGCGGGGTCGGGGCGGGGGCGGGACCGGTGACGCGGGACGCACCGTGCGGCCGCACAGAGTACGAGGCCAGCGCGTCCCTCACGTCCCCGGGGGAGGGGACACCGCCACGAGGAGCGGTGAAGCGCAGGCGGCCCTCGGGGACCGTGACGCCCCGCCCGCCCCCGGGACGCGGGCCCCGCCCCGCCGCGGCGGGACCAATAGAAGCGGCGGAGCACCTGAGGAGGGCGGGGCCTGTGGAAGGTCGAGACCCGTCGTCCCCCGCGGCAGGCGGCCGCCTCTATGCAAATACAAGCACCAATTTCGGCCCGCCCGGCTGTGCTCTCGGCCACGCCCTCTCCCGGACGTGCTTTCTCAGCCGTCTCTCATTGGCGGACGGGACCCGGGGGCGGGCTCCGTGGCTCGAGCCGAAGGAAGAGGAGCGGGCCGGTGACAGGCGGGACCCCGCGCCAATGGGACGGCGGGGCGGGGGCGGGCGCAGGCGCAGGGGGGCGGGGCCCGGCGGTCAGCTGACCAGGGCGGCGCTGGAGCGGCGCCATGGTGAGCTGGGGGGGGACATGGGGGGACGCTGGGATGGGGGGCGCGGGAGGGGCGGGCGGGGGGGGGGGGGGGGGGGGGAGCCGGGGGTCTGACGGCCCCCCCCCCCGCCCCAGACCACGGCGCTGACCCAGGGGCTGGAGCGCATCCCGGACCAGCTGGGCTACCTGGTCATCAGCGATGGGGCCGTGCTGGCGGTGAGCGGGGGCCCGGGGCGGGGCGGGGGGGGCAGCGAGGGTGCCCCTGGGTCACTGCGGGGCGGGGGAGGGTGCAGAAGGGACGCGGAGGTACCTGGATGCTGGGGGGGGGGCAGACAGCCGCCCGGCCCTGGGAGGGGGGAAGGAGCACCCGGGTATTTGGGCGCGGGGGGAGGGGGGCGTCGGGCCTCTGGGTCCCGCTGACGCTGCCCGCCCCGCTCCCCAGTCCTCGGGCGACCTGGAGAACGACGAGCAGACGGCCGCCGTCCTCTCGGAGCTGGTGGCCACGGCCTGCGGGCTGCGGCTCCAGCGCGGCCACGACCCCCCCTTCAAGCGCCTCTCGGGTGAGTGGGGGCTGCCCCAGGGCCAAGGCTGTCCCCAGCCTGTCCCCAGGGCGGGGCTGGTGGGCGCCCGTGCCCACTGCACTCTCCCCGGGGGGACAGTGGTGTCCCTGCTGTCCCCAGTGCTGTAGGGGCAGCCCCCAGTTACCCTCCAGCAGTGGTGGCCCTGGAGGGGGGGGACTACCTTTCCATACAGCGCGACATCTTCAGACCGCCAAGCCCTAACTATCCACACTGTCCCTAGGGCAGCTGTGACCCTCACGCTGTCCCCACGCTGGTGGCCCCACCGCGCTGGGTGCTCTCCCCTGGGCATCGGTGGCCCCAGCTCGCCCCATCCCCAGGGTGGCAGTGCCCTCAGTGGCTTTGGGGCACTGGCGGTGGCCTTGATGGCCCTGTCCCTGAGCTCACCCTGTCCCCGCAGTGGTGTTCGGCGAACACTCCCTCCTCGTCACCGTCTCTGGACAGAAGCTCTTCGTGGTGAAGCGGCAGAACCACATCCAGGAGCCTGTGGCCGTCTGAGATGCGTCCCCACTGTCGCCAAGAGGCGGGACAGCCCCCCTCATCCCCACGGTCTCCAGGGCCTCGGGGCAGGGACAGACCTGCTCCCCTGGCCCTGCCAGCCCCAGGGCCCTGCAGCGACACCTACTCGTGTCCTGGTCACCTCGAGGGCCTTGGGGACTGGTCCTCCAACGTCCCTGCCATCCCCAAGGCCACGTGGTGTCCCCTGCGTGCCTCTGGGCTCCACAGCATCACCCACACACACACTGTCCCCCTACTGAGGCAATAAATTATGTCCTGGTCCCCCCATCCAGCTTCTTTCGGAGGGATACAGGTCCACTCCAGGCAGGGCACGGGGTGAGACGGGGCCTTCACACCGGGAGAGGGGGACACGGAGCCCTCTGGGGGGTTCCCGCTCCTTACAACACCCCACATCACCCCAGAATCCCCTGTGCTCCCCCAGCGACAGACCTGTCCTCGTGTCCAGGCCAGCACTTTATTGGCACGCACACACACACGGACGGCAGCCAGCACGGAGACAAATAAATAACAGGGAGCGGAGGTGCCACCCGTGTCCCCAGCCGGGCGTGGGGCTTGGCAGTGCAGTACCTGCCTTTGGCTGATGCCCCGTGACAGGTCCCAGTGTCCCCTGCAGCCCCAGGGGTCCTGGTCCCTTGTTCCTCCCATGCCTCCCCTCCCAAGCAGCTGAATTCAAGGCAGTGCAGGAAGCCGCAGGGGTGTAAACAGCACTGGGACCAGCCACAGGACGTCCCCTGCTTCACCCATGTGACCCCTGTCCCCACAGCATTGTCACCCCCACGCTGGGGACAGACCCCTGTCCCCGTTGGTCCCCCCAGGGCACATTCCAGTCCACTCCCAGTGAAGCAGCAGGTTCATCTCCGGAGGGTGAGGGGACACGGCCCTGTCCCCAGCCCCCTGCCTGCCTGCCCCCCCCCCCCCCCAAGCTTGTCCCCTTCCAGCGCAGTCCCCGGGACGCAGCAAGATTCACCCGTTCCGTTGTCCTCGAGGTTCCCCTATCACTTGACAGGCTCCACAACCAGCACCTTGCACTCCCGCTTGGCAATCTTGTCCAGGGACAGCACCGTCTTTTCGGGGGGCAGGTAGAGGGGACGCCCCACAGGGGACCCGACTGGCGGGGTGATGGCACGTCGCTCCATCACGCTGCCTGACCTGGGGTGTGGGGAGGTGAGGGGGTGCTGCCCTGGGTCCCCGCAGGGCTTGCTGTCCCTTCCCCGTGTTCTCCCCCTGGAGTTGCCTCCTGTCCCAGGCGTGCCCCAGCCCTGTCCTGCCTGTCTCTCCACCACGTCACCCTTCTGCAAGTTCCCCCAACCCTGCTCTGATCCCACCGCCATGCCTCTCTCGTTCCAGGTGCCCCTTCCAACCCGCCCCAGGTGCTCGGCCCGACCCGTGTGTCCCTCTGTCCCCCCATACCTCATGAGATGGCTGCGGGATGGCTGCTGGTGGGAGAAGGACTGGGACCGGCCCAGCCCGGCCTGGTGCCGCTCCACCAGGTCCCGCACGGCCGGGCTGCTGGGGCTGCTCTTGCGGGACACGGGCCGGGCCTCGGGCGGCGGGTTGGCCACGCTGGCCGTGAACTGCAGCTTCAGCTTCATGTGCTGGGACAGCTGGGGACAGAGAGGGGACACGGTGACACAGGGCCAGGCGCCAGGGCAGCCCTCGGGGTGTGTGGCCAGTGGCCTTACCTCAAAGAGGCCGGCCCGCAGTGCCTGGAAGGCCACGCGGATGGTGAGGGCGCTGCCCTTGCGCGAGTAGCCCAGGTTGTTGAGCGGCGTGTGGCAGACGATGGCGTCCAGCGCCGCCTGCGTGGCTCGGCGCTCCTCCCCAGACAGCTTCTTCCCTGCGGGGACCATCAGCACAGCGGGGACAGGACTGCTGGCCCCTGCCCAGCCATCTCCAGCACCTTCTTGCTATGACTGTCCCATCGCAGCCACCCCTTCTGCCCTCCCCGTTTCTTTGCCCCCCATCGCTCACCCCATCTATCTCCTCTTAGCTACGCCCAGAAGCACCCCCAGACCCTCCGATCCCCTCCCTGCCTTCTTGGTCCCCTGCCAGGCCCCGTCCCCTCTGTCCCCACCGGCCGTGGCGGTCTCGGGCGTCCAAACAAGGCGCACAGCTAGGAAGTCCTGGAGGTCATTGAGCAGCGTGTAGGTGACGGTGAAGCGCTGTCGGGCTCGCACTGGGGACTCGCAGGCAGCCGTCATCACGAAGCGCGGCCGCTCCAGGCGGATGCTCGGCAGCCTGGCGATGGCAGAGGGGTACTGACGCGGGGGTGGCCACCGGGAGCCGTGGGGAGGGGGAGGGCGGGGGCGCGTGGCATTAGCAACGTGTGACAGCCCCGCAGAGCCCCGAGGATGTGGGGACAGGGACATAGAGACAGCTATGTGGCAGCCCCAGGACGTGAGGTTAATGACACAAGCACGGGCAGCAAGATCTCTGGATCCCCCTCTTTAGGGCAGGAGGATCTGGGGAGGCCCTCCCCTCCCCACTCAGGGACAGGGCGCATCAAGGACTCTTGGGGCAACTCGCACCTGTAATGTGTATAGATGCTGCTGGTGAAGGGCAGTTTTGGTGTTGACCACTGGATCACGGCCACCAGCGGGACCTCCAAGCCCTGGGTGGGGGGACAATGGGTCAGAGATGTCCCTGTCACCACTGCTCCCAGCAAGGATGGTCCCCAACATGCCTGTGTCCCCCCTGGCTCCCCACCAAGGACAAACAAGCCAGGGTGCAACAAGGACAGTCCCCCACAGTGAGGATGGTGGCTCCGCATCCAAGCCAGGGTGGTCCCTGCTGCTCCCAGAGGAGGACAAGGACAGCACCTCCCGCCACCCACCGGGACGGCGGCCCCTGATCCTGGCCCAGACAACATCTCCCAGCTAGGACAGCCCCTGCTCAGTATGTCCCCCAGCATCCCCTCATGCCTGGCCTCGGGGCAGTCACCCCTCGTGTCCCCCAGCCTGGAGGGTCCCCCGGTGTCGCCTCACCTCCTTGGCATCCTCAGGGGGCCTCTCGGGCGCCTGGAGCTGGAAGAGGAAGTTGTGCTCCTCGAGGGCGCTGAGGGTGCAGGGACAGGCTGAGCCGGCACTGGCCACGCGGCAGAAGGCACCCACGGGCACCTCGCCTGAGTGGTGGCTGCGGGACGGGGCACAGGAACAGCTCGGTGACATGCTGTCCTGCTGCCAGTCCGGGGCTGCAGCGCGCCCCAGGGCTTGCCCAGGGTGAGGCCAGCGACACGGCACAGCCCTGTCCTGAGGAAAACGGGGTCTCGGAGGTGCCACGGCTGTGCCCCCTCTCCGCCCCGTCCCTCAGCTGTCCCAGCGCTCACCAGACGTCGTCGACCAGCAGCACGGAGCCGTCGGGCATGACAGGCAAGTAACTGGCATTGAAGTTGGGCAGGATCTGCACATCCCACAGCGAGATCTCTTCCTGGGACCAGCCATTGAGCACTGGGGAACACAGACATCAGGGGACAGTGCAGGAGACGCTGTCGTGGCCCCAACCAGCCCGTGTCACGTTGTCCCCTGCCCCACATCCTGCACTCTGTCGCAGCTGCCCCATGGACACCAGCCCCTGTCCCAGCCACCCTGCGACCCCTGTCCCGCCACCGCCCTGTCCCTCTCACCTTTGAGCACGGTGAGGTACTTCCCGGACACGGTGAGCTGGCGGCATCGCACCACGGGCGGGGGCAGCACCGTCAGCAGGGTGCTCACTGCGGGGACACAGGCAGTCAGGGTACACGGGATGTGGGGACGCGGAGAGGGACAGGGGACGCAGGGACTCTCCTACCCTGCGCTTTGAAGGTGCCCTGCTCCTGGCGGAAGACGTGCGCAGGCGCCCGTGTCTGCAGCAGGCTCAGGTACCCGCCGCCCTCCCGTAGCTCGGGTGGCTCCGTGTCCCTTTTCCACACTGTCACCACGATCTGGGGACAGTGGGGACATGGGTCACAGCCAGCCCAGGTCCAGCCCCAAGCTCCCTCTCTGCGCCCATGGCTCCTCCTGTCCCCCAGGCACCCTAAGTGGCTTTTGTGGACCCGGAGAGTGGGGGAAGCAGGGCTGGATCCTGCTCTCCATCCCATGTTACTATGCTGACCCCACGGTCCCATTGCGACCAATGCCCCCTTCTGCCCCCAAATTCTACCTTGCTCTTGATGGACCCAGAAAGGAAGGCAAGGGCTAGAGGCCTGCACCAGCTCTGTGGTCCCACACTGTCCCCAAGATGCCTGCACATGGTCCCCAAGGTGCCCTCCTGCCCTTGAGGTCTCCATGCTGTCCCCAAAATCCCCACGCTGTCTCTGAGGTCCCCTCCCATCCTTGAGTTACCTGTGCTACCCCAGAGGTCCCCTCCCCTGGCCTTACCTTGGCCTTGATGGTGCCAGGCGGCAGCTTGTCGAGGCAGATGGTCAGGGGGAAGATGACCTCATCCGTGGACACGATGGGGTCCTCAACCGGTATCTGGGGACACAGCAGGGCTCAGTGCCATGGTGGCCCTCGGCCCCATCCCCCTCCATGTCCCCCTTTGTCCCCACATCCCTCTTGCTCCCAGGCCTCTCTCTTGCTCCCACATCCCCTTGTACCCTACGTCCCCCCCAAATCCTCCCTTGTCCCCGTGTCCCTCCCTGACTCCTCCTTGTCCCCTTACTCCCCCCCCACCAGTCCCTGTCACCCACCCCGGCAGCAGGGCGCCCTGGGGGGCCCTGGCTGTGCGTCAGCAGGGCCCGGCAGTCCCGGAAGACGGTGGGCTCCGGCGAGGCCCCACTCCCGGTGCTGTCCCCAGTGCCATCTGGGTCCCCGTCCCGGTCCCCGCCGGCCTCTGTGCCACCGGGGCTGACGCTGGCCAGTGCGGCCAGCGAGGCAGCTAGCTCGGCCCAGGGCGGCCGGCCCGGCCCGATACCACCACCGCTGCCGGGGCGGCAGCGAAGCACCAGGAGGAACCGCACGGTCTCTCCCAGGTAGAGGTGGTTGCGGCGGGGCAGCGCCCGGTACCGGCCCGGTTCCCCCGACAGCAGCTCCCGGGCCGCGAACGGCACCGCCGGGAAGTACATGAAGTAATCGCACTGCGACTCCATGGGCACCGGCCCCGAGGAGGGGCAAAGGATCAGGGGAACCGGGGGATCTTAGGGGCAAGACGCAGACCCAGGGACCGGGGCGGGCCCCGGGGATCCGGGGGGTGCCGGGGCCTGGCCGTGCCGGGGGTATAAGGATGAGGCGATAGGGGAGGAAGGGTCCCGGGGGCGATGCCGGAGCACCAGCGAGTTCCGGGCCAGAGGAAACCCGAGACGAGGAGCCCGGGGCAGGAGGGATCCCGGAGCCGGACCGAAGGGATGCCGGTGGTGAGAATTCCGGGCCGGGCCGGACGTCCGCGGTGGGTCTCCCGGAGCCAAGCCGGGCCGGGCCGCGCTGGGGAGGTGTCGGGAGCGGGCCGGGCCGGGGGCTCCCGGGAGAGGCTCCGGGTCCCGGGCCGGCTCCGGCTCCGCGCGGCCCTGCCGCTGCGACCAGGCGCGACTGAGACCGCCGTGCGCAGGCCGCGGGACCGAGCTCCGAGCGCCCGGTCGGGTCGGACAGCGGAGCGCCGAGCGCATCGAGTCCCCACCTCCCGCACAGCAACACCTCGTCCCCTGGGGGGGCGGGACTTCCTCTACTGCTGCTCCCCGCCCCCTCCCCCGAGAGTGGAACATCCCCACCGACTGACTGGCAAAAGCAGCACCCAATCAGCGGCCTGATTCCAGTCTTTATTGCCATAGGCGAGCCTTGATGAGGCGGGGTCTGTGCCAGCCTTTTCCCCGGCGGGCGGAGGGGCTCCGTGTGCACGTGGGGGGGCCGATCCCCGCCGGGGGGGGGGGGGGGGGCGGGCGCGCGGCAGGGGGCACGACCCGGCCCTGGTACACTGAGGCATGGGGCGGTACCGTGGGGGGCCCGATCCCCGCCTGGGTTTGGGGGGGCCCTGACCCGGCCTCGGTACACTGAGGCACGGAGCTGTACCGTGGGGGGCCCGATCCCTGCCGGGGGGGCCCTGACCCGGCCCTGGTACACTGAGGCACGGGGCGGTACTGTGGGGGGCCCGATCCCCGCCTGGGTTTGGGGGGGCCCTGACCCGGCCCCGGTACACTGAGGCCCGGAGCTGTACCGTGGGGGGGCCCGATCCCTGCCGCGGGGGCCCTGACCCGGCCCTGGTACACTGAGGCACGGGGCGGTACCGTGGGGACTCGATCCCTGACGGGGCAGGGGGGCTGTGACCGGACCAGGCAAACCGAGGCCTGGAGCCGTACCATGGGGACCCCGACCCCAGGAGCCTGCCGGGGAGCCGAGGCCTGGAGCCGCTCTGGGGACCCAGCGCAGCCGGTCCCGGGGCCCCCGCTGCTACCCGCCGGGTGGGCCCGAGGCATTGCCCAGGCCGAACTGCCGCCGGTCGAGGCGGTCCTTGTACTGCAGCTCGGGGGTGGCGAGGCGGGCGCAGCGTTCCCGCTCGGCGGGCGGCAGCCCGGCCCGCAGTGCATAGCCCAGGATCTGGGCGCGGCCCGGGGGCTGGAAGGGGCGCAGGCGGCCGTCGGGGATGGCGCGAGCGGGCAGCGGCCCCCCGCCCCGCAGGCAGCGCCGGGCCAGCGCGGCGCGGTGCTGGCGCAGCCGGGCCACCTCCTCGCGCAGGCGAGCAGCCCCGAAGGCCTCAGCCCGGCGCCAGAAGGAGCGGTTGAGGTGGGTGTAGAGCGCCCAGTCCAGGCCGTTCCAGGCCCGCAGGCGGGCGGCCTGGGCAGGCGAGACGCGGGGGCCATCCCCGGTGGCACGGCCGTTGTGGGCAAAGGCGGCCACGGCCTCCTCGGGCCAGCACAGGGCCTCACGCAGCAGCACCAGCGACTCGTCGAAGTGCTCGGCCAGCAGCACCAGGGCGAAGGCCCGCTCCAGCCCGGCCAGCGCCGCCGCCACCGCCGCCCCGTCCCCCGCCGCTGGCAGCCCGAAGTCGAACCACTGCAGGTTGCGGGCGTAGTGGTTGCCCCGCGCCCCAGCCTCGTAGAAGTGGCCCGGTGCAGCCAGGAAGGCGGCCAGCGAGGGGGCCCGCCGGAAGGCCGGTGCCACGGCCCGGTAGTAGGAGAAGGCCGACTCGCCGAGCGTGCCTGGGTCCCGGACGATGGAGAAGTAGAAGCTGTCGTTGGGCATCACCTTCTGCACCTGGGCGGGAACCGCAGCAGCAGCTCGGCACCCCACTGAGGCGGCCGCCAGCCATGCCGTCCCCCCGCTCCCTTGGGCATCCCCCGGATCCCCTGGACGCTCCCCGTCTACCCCCAGTCTCCCCCATCTCCCCCATTGCCCCTAGACCACGTCTGCCTCACACGATGACCCTCCTGTCCTCCAGACATCCCGCATCCCCTGGGGCATCCCCGGGCTCTGCCAAATGTCGTTTCTCTTTCTGAATCTTCCCAGGGTTCCTCCATCTCACCCTGATGTCCTCCATCTCCCCCAGATGCCCCCAACCCCAGCCATTCCCACCCCCGCACTGGCCCCCACCCCCCTCCAGCCCCATCCCTCAACCCAGCCCCACTCCCCCATGTCTCCCATCTCCACCCCAGCCACCGCGACCCGCTGTCCCCCCGCATGCCCCCAGTACCTCGGTGAGGTTGAAGCGCATGTGGTGGCAGATGATGTCGAAGGGGGGACCCCCGGGGTGGTACCCCTTGACCCGCTCGGCCCGGAAGGGGCTGGGGTACCCGAACTGGTAGCGGTGGGGCAGGGCGAAGCGCAGCCCCCGCGCCTCCCCGAAGCGGTGCAGCAGGTTGACCACGCTGCTGCCCCCCGTCTTGTGGGTCTTCAGGAACACCAGGTGGGTGCGGGGCTGGCAGGGGGCCGGGGAGCGACCAGCAGGGGCTGTGGGGGCCCTGAGGACACACGGCGGGGTCAGGGGGTGCTGGTGGGGAGCCCCGGCCTGCTTGGACCCAGCCATCCAAGGGGACAGGGTCCCGTCCTGGGACCCCTGCGGGGGGGGGGGGGGAACCCCCACCCCATCCATCCGGGGGATGCCTGAGGGGTTGGGGACCCGTGTCCCACCCGACCCAGGACATCCCCTGGGTGAGGCCCCAGGGGATTCCAGGGGTGCAGCAGTGGTGAGCCGGGGGGTGGCAGGGGGTGTCTCACCTGCGCTGGAAGGGTCCCCCCAGGAGCTGCACCATGAAGCCGATGGTGACGCAGACCCCCAGGGCAGCCCACAGCGTCTGGAGCCGGCAGCAGGCGGGCGGCAGCTTCATTGTCCTGGGGGGACACGGCAGCTTAGGGGACCCTGGCGTCACCTCCCCAGGGGACACAGGGGGGCTGCCACAGTGGGGTCCCCGTGCTTCTCCCAAGCCAGCCGCGTCCCGCCCTGGGGGGCAGAGCCCCAGGACCGCCCAGAGCCACGTCGTGGCGCTGAAGGGGGGTCTGCGGGGGTGTCAGGCTCCCGCCAGCCCGGCCCCACCCAGGGACAGCTGGGGTCATTACGGGAAGGGGATGGGGACGGGCCACTGCCCTGGGGAGACATCTGCCACCCCCACCCCTCCCTGTGCCCCAGGACCCCTCCATGACCCCGGGCCTCTCTGTCCCTTTCCAGGACCCTCCTGCCTCCCCATCCCGCCAGGAAAGCCCCGTATCCCCCTGTCTCCCTACGGGACCCCCCCACCCCTTGTCCCTTCCGGGCTCCCCCTGCCCCCCTCCATGAGCCATCATCCACCCCCGCCACGTCCCCCCTGCACCTCCCCGGGACTCTCCTGTCCTCTGACCACATGTCTCCAACCATGGCTCCGTCATCCCTCCTGTCCCCCCGCTTTGCTCCAGGGCCCTGGGATCCTACATTCCCCTGGGACCCCTGGGGCCCCAAACTCCGTGTCCCCCTCACCCCCTGTGTGTCCCTGTAGCCCCACATCCCCCTCCACAGCCCCAGGCCTCCTGTCAAGACCCCGGCCCCGTGTCCCCGCAGCCCTGCCCCAGGGCCTCCCCTGGCCCCCCAGGTCGACCCCCAGACCTGTATCTCCCCTGTCTTCTCTCCAGGACCTCCTTGTCCCCGAGTTCCCCTGTCCTCCTCCTGTTCCCAAACTCCCGGGTCCCCTAAGCCCTGGGTTGCCCACCCTCCCATCCCCTTACAGCCCCCCGTCCCCCCATGTCCTGCAGAGCCACGTGCCCCCGCCGGACCCCGAGTCCCACCAGGACCCCTGTTCCCTACGGGACCTGACAGTCACCTCGTCCCGCTGTCCCCAGTGTCCCCCATGTCCCGTGGCCTCCCAGATGTTGCCCCTTCGGGCTCCCCCCCCCGAGTTCCGTGCCCCCTCCCCATCTGCCAGTGCCCCCTGACTCTCCGCGCCCCACGATGCCCCCGGTGCCCACCCCCCCACCCCCCCCCCCGGTCCCGGTGTCCCCCGCGCTCACCGCGGACGCGGGGCCGCTCGCTCAGCCCGGCCGCATCCCGCCGCGCTCCGGGGGGGGCCCGGGGGGGCTCGGGGGCGACCGGGGGCTCGGCACGGGGGTCCGGCCGCGCCGGTGTCCCGGGAGGGGGTCCGGCTACCCCGGGGTCCCGGCAGCTCCCGGGGTCCCGGCCGCTCTCTCGCTCTCCACGAAGTTTTCTCCTTTGTCTCCCGCTGTCCCGCCCCGCCCCGCCGCACCGGGACGGCCCCCGGTACCGGGACGGCCCCCGCGCCCCCGCCCGGGCACGGCGGGACGGGCCGGCACCGGCAGCGGGACGGGCCCCCCGCCCGGCGGAGCGGAGCCCGGGGGCACCGGGGGCCATCGCCGAGAGCGGTCCGGGGCCAGAAGCTGCCCCCGTTCTCTGGGCTGGGGGAGACGGGGGGGAAACGAGGGGCACCGGAAAGGCTGGGGGGGGGCACTAGGGGACATCGGGGGGCAGAGGGAGAAGGGGCGGGGCAGGGTGGAGGGGGGACACACGGACAGAGATGGTCAGGGTGGAGGGAGGACACACGGACAGGATGGGCAGGATGGAGGGGGGACACACGGACAGGATGGACGGGGGGACACATGGACAGGATGGGCTGGGTGGAGGGGGGACCCACGGACAGGACGGGCAGGACGCAGGTGGGACACATGGACAGGACGGGCAGGACGCAGGTGGGACACATGGACAGGATGGGCTGGGTGGAGGGGGGACACACGGACAAGATGGGCAGGATGCCGGGGGGGGACACGGACAGGATGCTGGGGGGACACACGGACAGGACGGGCAGGACGCCGGGGGGACACACGGACAGGACGGGCAGGACGCCGGGGGGACACACGGAGAGCCCGTGGGTCGGGGGTGCGTGGGGGGCAGAGCCGGGGCAGCAGGTTGGGGGGAGACCCCCAGCCACGGGAGCGCAGGCAGGGTTATAGGGGACCCCCGGGCCACGAGCCCCTCCCCGCCTATGGGACGCCACAGGGACCACGTGGGTGGTGGGGCCGCCCGGGCCACGCCCCTCGCACGTGCCGGCGGGAGGCGGGGCCGCCGTCCCTGCCGCGCGGGGAGCTGCGCGTGCTGCATGTGCTGGGCCTGACGTCGCGTCGCAGCACGAGGCGAGGCAGGAGCGGGGGGAGGGGTGGCGGGCGCGTGGCCTCGGGGGGCTCGGAGGGGCCTTGCCCCCCCCCCCGTGGTGTGGGGTGGGCTGGGGCTGCCCCCCGGGCCGGGCCGGGCCGGGCCGGGCCGGGGTCCCTGGGCAGGGGAGGCTGCACGTGCTCGGCCCCCTCCCCCCCCACCCTGGGGTGCCGGGGCAGAGGGGGGGTCCCCGCCATCCTGGTGCCCCCGACCCCACCGGCCCCTCCCCATCCCACAGGCCCTGCTGTCGCCATGGCCCCGCGGCGCTCGGCCTGCACCCTGGGCACCTCCTCCAGCTCCGGCTCCTCTGCCGGGCCGGGGTCAGCCGGGGCGCAGAGCGGCTCCCCGCCATCGCCGCCAGCCCCCGACAGCCTGTGAGTGGGGGCCGGGGTGGGGGGGGGGGCTGGCTGGCCCCTGGCTGCACCCCCCGCCCTGACGTCCCTGCAGGGCCCTCAGCAGCGGCGACTCCGGCAGCGACTTCGAGGACGCGCTGCGGCTGCGCGGCAAGCGGGGACCCCACCGGGTGCTCGGCCACGGCCCCGTACGTCCTGCCCTCCCTCCCCTCCGGCCGTGTCCCCTGTCCTGGGGCTGCCCCAAACCTTGGCCTTGTCCCCTCCCGCCAGGTCTCGAAGCGTCCCCGGCGGAGGGAGCCCAGCGGGGATGGGAGCAGCCTGGCCGCCAGCGCCCCGGAGCAAAACACGCTCTTCGAGGCCGTCAGGTCGGCCAGGATCGCCGTTGAGGTAACCCCGCTCGCACAGCACCCTGGGGGGCCCAGCTGGCTCATGCAGGGGATGGAGGGACGCGGGGGGCCACGTGCGTCTCGAGTGGGGGGCTTGGGTGTCTCCAGCCGGCTGCTGTCCCATGCCCGCAGACGGTGGTGGACGACTGGCTGGAGACCTACAAGCAGGACCGAGAGACAGGGTTCCTGGAGCTCGTCAACTTTATCATCCGCTCCTGCGGCTGCAGAGGTGGGGGGGGTCCATGCCGGATGGTCCGTTCCCTCTGTGCTGCTGGCGGGGCCCCCTCCCCAGCCCGGGGACCCCCGTTCCAGCCCTGGCTCCCCTGGCAGGCATGGTGACCCCGGAGATGTTCAGGCACCTGCAGAACTCCGAGATCATCCAGCAGCTGACGGAGAAGTTCGAGGAGGTGCCGGGCAGGCGCAGGGGGGAGGTGGCAGCGGGGCTGGCGGGGTCCCTGCTCACCCCATCTCTCACAGGATTCGGCCGAGTACCCGCTCTCGCTGAGCACCCAGCCCTGGCGCCGCTTCCGGGCTGGCTTCTGCGAGCTGCTGGCGGCTGTGGTGCGGCGGTGCCAGTACAACGTTGTCTACGACGAGTTCCTAATGGATGCCCTCATCTCCCTGCTCACCGGCCTCTCCGACTCCCAGGTGCGGGCTTTCCGGCACACCAGCACCCTGGCAGGTAGGCAGCTCCCCAGAGGGGCTACCCGGGCCCCCCCCCCCGGAGCCCCCACTCCCACTGCGCTGACCTCGCAGCCATGAAGCTGATGACGGCGCTGGTGAACGTGGCGCTGGGTGTGAGCCTGCACCAGGAGAACAACCAGCGGCAGTACGACGCTGAGCGGAGCAAGGGGCCCGGCCGCCGTGCCACCGAGAAGCTGGAGGCACTGCTGGAGAAGCGCCGGGAGGTGGGCGGCTGTGGCAGGGGGCTGGGCGGTGATGGCGGGGGGCCAGCCCCCATGTGAGCCCCGCCGTGTCCCCGCAGCTCCAGGAGCAGCAGGAGGAGATCGAGAACATGATGAACGCTGTCTTCAAGGGCGTCTTTGTACACCGCTACAGGTCAGGGCTGGACCAGCAGCTCGGGAGCGGAAGAGGGGTCTCGTGGCTGGGGCGAAGGGGCATGGAGTGTGGCGTGGCCAGGCTGGGAGGGCAGGTGGGAGCGATGTGGGGATGGGGACACAATGCTGCTGGGGACCACGGCATGAGCCGGAGCGGTGCCGTGCACGGCAGAGACGTGGTGCCGGAGATCCGGGCCATCTGCATGGAGGAGCTGGGGACGTGGATGAGGAGCTATGCAGCCTCCTTCCTCACTGATGGCTACCTCAAGTACATCGGATGGACCCTGCACGACAAGGTGGGACAGGGATGGGGTCTGGGGGCCGTGGGGCCAGGCTGGGGGTCCTGGCTGATGCCCCCGGTCCCCGCAGCAGCGGGAAGTGCGCCTGCAGTGCGTGAAGGCGCTGCAGGGGCTGTACTGCTGCCGGGACACGGCCGCCCACATGGAGCTCTTCACCAGCCGCTTCAAGGTGAGCGGGGGCCCGCGGGGGTCCCCTGGGTCCCTGCAGGTTGTCACTGACCATGTCCCTCCGCCAGACCCGCATGGTGTCCATGGTGCTCGACAAGGAGACCGACGTGGCTGTGGAGGTGGTGAAGCTGCTGACACTGATGCTGGAGTGAGCACGGGGCCGGGGCTGGGTGGGACGCGGGGACGTGGGGTCCTCTGGTGAGAGTGGGAATGGAGCGTGGGGCTGGGGAGCACCCAGGGGACACGGTCCTGCAGTGGGGACAGGGATGGGGGAGCGGCACGAGCCCACCACCGTTCCTTGTGCGCAGGAACATGGAGGAGGCGCTGACGGAGGAGGACTGCCAGAGCGTCTACCCTGCGGTCTACGTCTCCAGCCGGGCACTGGCCTCCGCCGCTGGGCTTTTCCTCTACCGCCGGTGGGTGAGGGCCGGTGCCTGGCACGACCCGTTTTGTGCCGGGGACTGGCCCCCAGCCCCCGCTGCCGTCACCCGGCCGCAGCCCCCACAGAAAGCCGAGCGTTTTCTGCCTGCCAAGCCCTGAGTCAGGCCGATCTCCTCCCCACCCCACCGCGGGGAGCATCTGGCGGGCGGCTGGCGGAGGCCGGCAGACAGGCTGCCTTCATCCCAGGCTCATCAGCTCCGTCCTTGGCGGGACTGTGCCTGGGGCAGCCGCATCCAGCCGGGGTGGCTGCGGGCAGCGCGAGCTCAGCACACGCAGGGTCAGCTGCCCGCAGCCACGGCCGCGTGTCCCGCTCACGGCGCGCTTGGCAGGGAGGAGGCGGACGGCGCCGTGTTTATCTCGGCACCGCGGCGGTGTTTGGGCTTGTCGTGGCCCTGTTCCCCAGATGTCTGGGGCGGCGGCAGCTGTGCGTGGCGTCAGCCTGGGTCCTCCCTGTCCCCCGGGGCTCGGGTGCCGCCTCGGGGCGGCGGCTGGGGGGACCCCCACGTCTCTGTCCCCAGAACAGGGGGCATGTGGGGCTCCTGTGTCCCCGTCCCTTGGGGTGCTCTCCCTTGTGCGTCCTGCTCGGGTGCTTGGGATCCCGTGTCTGTGTCCCGCCGGGGCTCTGTGCCCCTCACACCCAGGGTGGGCACGTGGGACCTCCGTGTGACCCTGTGCTCCTGTCTCCAGGCTGCTGGACCCCCAGCAAGAGGCGGGCAGGGAGCTGTCTCACGATGGGGACAACAGGACCTTCTTCCGGCTGCTCCTGGCCTTCTTCATCGAGAGTGAGGTGAGAGCAGCCACAGGGAACCTGGAGGGCGGGGGGGCCCTGCGCACCGTGACAGCCCCCTGTCCCCCGTCCCCAGCTCCACGAGCACGCAGCCTACTTGGTGGACAGCCTGTGGGACTGTGCCGGGCCCCGGCTGAGGGACTGGGACACCATTAGCGCTTTGCTGCTGGAGGAGTCGCCCACTGAGGGTATGGTGCTACTGAGAGACACTGGAATGTGCTGGGACATCACAGAGGAGTCACTGGGAGACACTGGGATATGCTGGGATGTCACTGGGAGACACTGGGATATGCTGGGACATTGCTGAGACCAAGTAGGCAACACTGGAACACCCTGGGACACCCCTGAGGTACACAGGGACGTTGCTGGGATGCACTGCGAGGTGCTAGGATGGACTGGGGTGTCCTGAAAGATCACGGGAAGACACCGGGGCACTGCTGCAGTGCACTGGGGATATACTGGGACATCTCTGGGAAACTCTGGGGTTGCTGTGGGACATCCCGGGGAGATGCGGGAACATTGCTGGGAGGAGCTGGGATGTGACGGGCAGGCACTGGGGCATCACTGGAATGCATGGGGATGTGCTGGGATGTCACTGGGTTGTGCTGCAGCATTGCTGGGGCACTGGTGGGTGGTTGGGGGACACACTGTGATTTGTTGGGGTGCCCTGGGACCTCCTGGGCCCTCATTGCCCCCCCCCCCCCCCCAGGCCTGGCAGACCAGCAGGAGAAGGCGCTGGTGGAGATCCTGGCAGCCAGCGTGGTCCAGGCAGCCGAGGGGCAGCCCCCGGTGGGCCGCAGCCCAGCCAAGAAGGTAACGGGGCTGGGGAGGGGGCTGGGGAGGAGGCAGGGGGGCCCCGGAGCCGCCCTGAGCCCTGTCTCTGCCCCCAGCCCTCAGCTCGGGAGCGCAAGGCACAGGTGGAGGAGAGAACCCGGCTGACCCACTGCCTTGTCCCGGCCCTGCCCCAGCTGCTGGCCAAGGTGGGGGGGAGGGGGCCCCACCGCCCCCGGGGGTCTGGGGGAGTTGGGGCCGACACCCCTCTGCCCCCCAGTTCTCCGCCGATGCCGAGAAGGCGGCTCCGCTCCTGGAGGTGCTGCGCTGCTTCGACCTCAGCATCTACTGCACCGGGCGGCTGGAGAAGGTGCCGTCCCCGCGCCCGGCAGGATGTGGACCCCCGGCGCTGGGGGCCCAGCAGCCGGCGGGTGCCCGGGAGTCCCCTCGGGATGCTCTGTGCTCCCCAAGGGTCCCCGGCCGTCCTCCTCCTCCCCGAGGGGGCCCGTGTCCCCCGCCCTTCCCGCAGCCGCCTCTCCCCGCAGCACCTGGAGCTGGTGCTGGGGCAGCTGCAGGAGGTGGTGGAGAAGCACACGGGGCAGGCGGTGCTGGAGGCCGCCTCACGCGCGCTCCACGCGCTCTGCGACCCCGAGCTGGCCCTGCGTGGCCGCGGCGACCTGGTGCGCGGCCGCCTCGCTGACCAGCTGGCCGACAAGTTCCACCAGGAGGTCACCGAGCTGCTGCAGGTAGCGGGGACCAGAGGGGGACACCGAGTCCGGGACGGGGCTGGCGACTGCTGGGAGTGGGATGGGGACCCCGAGATCGGGACGTGGACCCGGAGCCCGGGAGGGAACTCAGGGACGAGGCTGTGGCGAGGGACCCGCAGCCAGGATGGGGCTGAGGACGGGTGAGGGACCAGGACCTGGGCAGGGACCGGGCATCAGCAGGGAAGAGCCAGTCTGGGAGGCACTGGGTGGACGAGCTGGCAAAGGACAGTGGGGAGCGGAGTGTCCCCAGCCAGGCGTGGGTCCTCAGCCCTGCATGGGGCATCCCCAACCCCGTGTGGGCTGTCCCCACCCCAGGCTTCATCTCTGGACGAGGAGGAGGTGTACAGCATGGCGGCCACGCTGAAGAGGATCTCCGTCCTGTTCAAGTGAGTGGGGAGCTGTGGGGGCCACACCACCCCTCCGCCCATGTCCCCAGGGCTCCCCCGGTGTCCTTCTCCTTGTCCCTCTCCCCCGTGCCCTGTCCCTGGCACCCTGTCCGCTGCCCGGTGTGCTCTCTGTGTCCCTGTGCGGCGACACGCCACGTCCCAGTGTCCTGTCCCTTGCTCTCTGTGTCCCCTGCCCCATCTGCTCCCCACGTCCATGTCCCCCATGTCCCGTCTCCTGCCCCACCTCTTGTCCTCACCCTGCTGATGCCGCTCCGTCCCCCCAGTGCCCACGACCTGACGCCCTGGCAGCTCTTTGAGCCCTGCTCCCAGCTCCTGCAGCGCGCCGTGGAGACGGGCGAGGTACCCCCGCAGGTACTGCCCTGGGGACATGATGGGGACACAGCGGGGGTGTGGCAGGGCTCCTCCACACCACGACCGTCCCTTCCCCGCGTCCGCCCCTGCAGGTCCTCGTCCCTGCCATCACCTGCCTCCACTTCCACATCCTCTGGGAGCTGTCACGCCTGCCCAGCACTGATGTCCCCCAGGTGAGCGGGTGGCACAGGGACAGCCGCGAGGACCACGTCGGGCCGCCGCTGTGTCCCCAAAGGCCACCACGTCCCCCTGCCCAGGAGCAGCTGCGGAGCCTGAAGACCAGAGTCACCTCCTTCTGCTCGCTGTGCCAGATCTGCCTGTCCGACATGGACGCCGGCATCCGGGAGCAGGTATGCGGGGGGCTGGGGGGACGCAGAGCGGGCGCTGCGCCTGGCACTGAGCCCGTCCCCGTGTCCTCAGGCCTTCGTGGTGCTCAGCGACCTGCTGCTGGTGTTTGGGCCCCAGCTGCCGCGGGACGGGCGGGAGGCGCTGGCCCCCCTGGTGCTGCTGCCCGACGCGGGGCTGCAGTCCCAGCTGGCCGCCTTCCTCATGGACCACGTCTTCAACCACGCCTGCGCCCGCGAGGAGCTCTCGGCCACGGGTGCGTCTCCCCCACGCATCCCAGGGGCTTCCACCGGGGCTCCTGTCCCCACGCCGTCACCTTCCGTCCCCGCAGATGACAGCGAGAGCCGCATCGAGGAGCTGCACCGGCGCCGCGTGCTCCTGGCTGGCTTCTGCAAGCTCATCATCTACGGCGTGCTGGAGCTCAGCGCTGCCTCTGACATCTTCAAGCACTATGCCAAGGTGGGGGGGCACGCGGGGGGGCTGTCCCGCTGGCTCCGCAGCAGCCTGGGGACACGGGTCCATCGCCTCCTCCCCAGTTCTACAGCGACTATGGGGACATCATCAAAGAGACTCTGAACTGCGCCCGGCAGATCGACCGGCAGGAGTGGGCTCGCACCCTGCTGCTCAGCTTGCAGCAAGTACGCTGCGCCGGGGGTCTTTGGGGTTGTCCGGGAGGCTCTGAGGGTCTCTGGGCAATCGGGGGCGTCTCCAGGGGTGTCTGGGGGTCTTTGGGGTGCTCTAGGGAGGCTCCAGGATATATGGATGGGGTCTGGGGGTTGTCTCTGGAGAGGTCCAGGGGTCTGGGAGGCTCTAGGGGGGGTGGGGGGGCCATCCAGGAAGTTTGGGGGCTCCAGGGGGGGCTGGAGGGTTCCCAAGGGAGTCTGGGGGTCTCCAAGGGGTCCCGCATTGATCCTCTGCCCCTGTGCAGCTGATGACGGAGCTGCTGCTGCAGCAGGGCCCCCAAATCCAGGCAGCCGAGGCTTTTGCGGAGATCCGAGACCTGGCGCGGCGTTTCTCCCTCCTCTTCAGCCTCCACCAGCTGCGCAACCGCTCGGCGCTGCTCAGCATGCACAAGTGCGAGGGGCTGGGGGGGCTGGGGGAGCCTGGGGCGAGGCTGGGCTCAGCCTCCCCCCTCATCCTTCTGCCCTGGCCAGGGAGGGGATCCAGTTCGCCTTCCAGGAGCCTCCCAGTCCGGGGCTGCCGCCCCTCAACCTGCCCTTCCTGGAGGTGCTGAGCGAGTTCTCGCCCCGGCTGCTGCGCCCCGACAAGGCCCTGCTGTGAGTCTGGGGGTACGGGTCCCCAGGGCCATGGGGGTCCCCAGTGAGGTCCCCGAGCACCCCACAGGTCCCTGGTGCCATGTCACCCATGGTGGTTCCCCCCCCCTGTCCCCCCAGCCTGGCCTACCTGGAGAAGATGTGCCAGGAGCAGCAGTGGCTGGTGCCAGGGCACGTGGCGTGGCCATCGCTTGTCGCCTACCGCAACTCTCTGCAGCCGCAGGAGGAGGGGGGCTCGGTGAGCAGCCACAGCACAGCCCCCCGCCCGCACCCCCCACCCGGCTCCGCCGCCAAGAGACCCCGCGTGGACGGTGAGGCAGGGGGGCTGAGCCCCGGGGGACCCTGTGTCCGGGGGGCCCTGCCACCCCCTGCACCTATGCTGGGCTGGGGGGGCTTGCACCACTCTGTCCCTTGCTGGGGGGACCCCAGCCAGAGGCTGGGACCAGTTTGGGGCTCCCCAGTACAGAGGGAGGGTCACGGTGGGGTGGGGAGCCGAGGGGTGGCAAAGGGGAGGGGTTCCTGACGGAGCTGGACTGTCCTCGTGAGGGGATGGGGACAAGGATGGAGCTCAAGGATGGGGACAGGGCGGGGGGGTTGGAGACACAGCTCAGGGACAGGGATAGGGTGTGGGGATGGGGACGGGGCAGGGGTCCCCGTGCTCAACCCCCTCCTGCAGCCCCCTCGGAGCGCCCTGACTCCAGCCCATGGCCGAGCAGCCGCCTCCCCAGCCCGGCCCTGGCCTCCACCGCACTGCGGGGCGGCCCCCGGCCCCCCCTGCCCCGGCCACCGGCAAGGGACCTCGGCTCCGACCCCAGCTCCCTGCAGAGGTTAGCGGCTGGGCTGGGGACGAGCTCCTCCGCAGCAGACCCCCCCGCCCAGGGCCCCCCTGATTCCTCCTCCTCTCCCCTCGCAGCAGCTCCCTGTCCCTGTCCCTGTCCCGCCAGCGCAGCAGGATGAGCCGGTGAGCGAGGGCTGGGGGGCACGGTGGGGACCGGGGCTGCCGGGGGGCACGGGGTGGGCTCTGGAGAGGGGCCAGGGTGGGCACTGGGGCTGTGGGGCAGAGTCGCGGGGGGGGGGGGTGTGTGTCCTCCATCCGCCGCCTCCCTTCTCCCCCAGGCTCAGCCTGATGGTGGAGGAGGAGGAGGAAGAGGAGGTGATGATCGAAGAGGCAAGCAGCGAGGAGGACGCCCCAGAGCAGGGCAGGGTGAGGCCCCCCCACAAGGGTCCCCCCGAGCCCCTGCTCCTAACGGAGCAGGGCCAGTGGTGCCCTGGGGTACCCCCACCCCCCCCAGCCCCAGCCTGCCCCCCCCCCCCAGACTCTGCTGGCGCCCCAGGACCGGCTCCGGGACCTCTTCGACTCCACCATCCTGGGCATTGAGGTGGGCTGGGGGAAGAGACGGGGGGGCCTTGGGGGAAGAGGGACCCCAAAGGAGAGCCTTCCTCCTCGCCACTTTGGGAGGGGGAGCTCACGGGACCCGTCTCCCCACTTTGGAGGGGAGGGGGGGGCTCATGGGACCCCTCTCCCCCCAGGACGCCTGAGCGAGGGAGCCCCGGCGGCGTGGAGCAGTTTGGTGCCTGTTTATTGTTGTTACGAGCCCGGATTCCGGGGGAGCCCCGGCTCCCCGCACCCCGTTGGGCGACGGTTAATAAAGACGCGTTGACAGCCAGCATCCGGGCGCGGGGTCGGCTTTCGGGGCGCGAGTCCCTGCTGTCGGGGCGCGGGCTCCCAGCGTCGGGGTCCCCGCTCAGAGGCGCAGCACGTAGGAGTCGCTGTGGGCGAGGTACCGCACCCAGCGCTGGGGGGGCCCGGCCGGCCCCGACAGCCGCACGAAGCGGACGCGCAGCCCCGAGCACGTCTGCGCGGGCAGCTCGAAGGCCAGGTTGGCCGGACCCAGCTCCAGCAGCGACGCGCGGCTCAGCCCCGGCACCTCCAGCTGCGGGGAGGGCACGGTGATGCCGGGGATGCCGCAGGATGCTGGCTCCCCACCTGGCCCCGGGCTCCCCAGCTGCCCCCCCTAAGGGGATGCCAGCCCCTGCCCGTCCCCAGGCCCCGCGGCAAGTGCCCCCAACAAGAGGGACGGGTCCCCAAAGGCTCCCAAGGATGGGGACGGGACCCTGCCCGGCCCCCCCAGCACCCAGCTCTCACCTTGAAGAGGGCGCAGAGCTGTGACCCGCCCTGGCAGCGCGGGATGTCCCAGCGGATGGACTTCGTGCCGGGCTGCAGCTCGGCCGTCTGCTCGGGGCTGCTCAGCTCCTGCGCCAGGCTGCAGGGCACAGGAGGGCGAGGGGGTGACACGGCCGGGGACAGCCCCCAGACCCCCAGACCCCGGCACCCACCTGCTCACCCCCTTGGGCACGGGCAGCTGCAGGCAGACGTTGAGGGCTTGGCTGGAATTTGAGGGGGGCGTCAGGGGCCAGGCTCTGCTGCGGTCTCCCCCGGGACCCCCGGGCACCTACCTCTTGGGGGGCAGGTCGCAGCGGAGCTTCAGGTGCAGCCGGAGCCTGCCAGGAAACGGGGATGGTCAGGATTAGGGTCACCCCCCAGGGGTGGTCAGAACGGGGGTGACCGTCTCTGCCCCCTCCCACTCACCTCCCCGTGGGGTCCTGGTCCACGGTGGGGAAGAGGCGGAAGGGCAGAGGCGAGGGGATGTCGTCTGCCAGCTGGTACTGCATGAGCGTGAGCTGGGGGAGACAGGGCTCAGGGGGGGCTGCCGCAGCCCCGTCCCCGCCCCCCGTCCCCAGCATCCCCCCATGTCCCTCACCTCCCCCTGGCTCGGGGTGACCTTCAGGACCCTCCCGCTCTCAAACTCGTCCAGCTTGACGGAGCTGTGGAAGGCGCATTCGTCCACCCGGACAGCCGTGCCGTAGCCTGGGGGGGGCAGAGAGGGGCACTGGGGGGGGAGTGGGGCAAAGCAGGGGGTGGGGGGCTGCTAGGGGGTGCTGGGGGGTGGAGACGGGTATCTGGGGGGGCTCACCCCGCAGCTCTGACTTGCCCACGCAGAACTCCTCCGTCAGCCCGATTCGCATCTCTGCGGGGACAGGGACAATATGGGGTCACCCCGGGGAACGGCCTCGCTGTCCCTGGCCCCCCAGGCCCGGCCCCCCTTACCCACGCAGCTGGGCATGTAGCACTTGAGGCGGATTTCCCCCTGGACGTCCACCTTCATGGGTGTCCCCTGGGTAGAGGGGACATGGGCTGAGCTGGAGCCGGCAGAAGAGGGGGTGGGACGTCGGGGGAACACAGGGGTCCCAGCAGTGGGGGGCCTGGGGGCAGCACCCAGGGGACACAGGGCGATGGGGCAGGGGATCCCCATCCTCACTCACGTTGGTGGCGATGACCACCGTCAGTCTCTCCACCACGTCCACGAAGACCTCGTTCCTGGTGCCCTGCGGCCAGAGAGGGGGGGGGTCACAGCTGAGGGGGCACAACGGGAGTACACGGGTACACTGAGGGGGGGTCCTACCTGCTCCCCCCGGGGCGGCAGCACGGGGCGGCTGGCGGCCGAGCTGGGGGCCACCTTGCTCTGCTGCGTCTCGGCGCCGAACTGCAAAGATGGGAGGGGGGGACACAGCATGTGGGTGCCCCGGTTGGGCTGGGGGGCCGGGGGGGGGGGGGGACTAGGGGGTCCCCGGGTCCTCACCAGCCCAACGGAGCCCAGGTCGAGGAGGCTGAAGGGTTTGGCGGCCACGGGCTCCGTCTGCACGAAGTTGCGCAGCACCTCAGGTGCAGTGGTCTGGATGTAGCCATAGTCCTGGGGGGGCCGTGGGGGTTGTCACCCCACCAAAGCTGTCCCCGGGGTGTTCTCCACCCCCCCCAGAACTGTCCCCCGGCCCCTTCCCTCTGGGGTGTCCCAGCTGGGTGTTCGGAAGGCAGGGAGGGGGGTTCCTGACACCCCCTGAGCTGTCCCCAGCCTGAGTGCATCCCCACCACCCCAAGAGGTGTCCCCAGCCCCACAAGGTCCTCCACGCACCCCAGGGTGCCCCCTCTTCCCTCCAGGGAGTTCTCACCACATCAAAGTGTCCTCAGCCCCTGTAGTGTGTCCCCAGCTCCCCCCGCACATCCCCAGCTCCCCCCAGCAATGTCCCCAGCTCCCCCGGCAATGTCCCCAGCTCCCCCCGGCAATGTCCCCACCAGCATCTCATCCAGCAGCTCGTAGATGAGGGCGAAGTTGAGGCTGATGTTCTTCTCGCTGAGGGGTCCACAGAAGTCCCGCAGCAGCGTCACCAGCCTGTGGCAGGACCCGTGGCCATCAGGGGGACCCCCTCACACCCCACCGTCTCCCCCGTCCCCCCTGTACCTGTTGAGAAACTCCACCAGGGTGAAGGGCGACGCGTCCGGTGTCGTGGTGGCCACGAAGTAGAGCCCCGCGTGCCGCACGTGGACAAAGTGCCGGCCCTCATGCGCCTGGGGAAGGGAGCAGAGCTGTGGCCCCCATGGGACCCCTACAGAGCCCCCCATGTGCCCCCGACCCCTCTTACCATGAAGACTGGGGCCTGGTCTCCTGGCAGCGAGGTGATTCTGCGGTAGAAAGCATCAGCCAGGTCCGTGCCGGTGCCGCAGGTCTCCCCGCGGACTGGGGGGGTCAAGGAGAACAGCAGGGAGACGGGGGGGCCTGGGAAGGCCCCCGAGGAGGGGGACCCCCGGGGGTGCAGGGGCAGAGGATACAGTCCTTGTGGATGAGCCGGTTGCCTTTGGAGGAGAGGATGAAAATCTGGGACAGCATCGCCGAGCTGGGGGGGGGGTGAGGGGTTGGCACAGGCCTCCTGGGGCCCCACACCTCCCCCGAGCTCTGCGCACCCCAAAGCCACCTGCCCCAGAGCCCCTGGCCCCCCCGACCCTGGAGCACCCCACCAAGCCCCTGTGTCCCCCCAACCCTGGAACCCCCAGCACCCTGTGCCCCCCCCGACCCTAGAACACCCGGCACCCTGTGCCCCCCCACCAAGCCCTTGTGCCCCCCTCGACCCCAGAGCCCCTGGCACCCTGTGCCCCCCCCCAAGCCCCTGTGCCCCCCCCGACCCTGGAACCCCCGGCACCCTGTGCCCCCCGACCAAGCCCCTGTGCCCCCCCCCCGACCCTGGAACCCCCGGCACCCTGTGCCCGCCCGCACCAGGCCCCTGTGCCCCCCCCACAGGGCCCTGCACCCCCCAACCCCAGAGCCCCCGGCACCCTGTGCACTACAGGCCCCTGAGGCCCCCAGGCCCCGCACCCCAAGACCCTTCCACCCACCCACAGGGCTCAGCATCCCCCCCCCAGGACCCCCGGATCCTCGTTCCCGTGCAGGCCCCCACCCCAGCGCCCCTCCGGCCGCGGCCCCTTTAAGAGGGGGCGTGTCCAGGGCCCCTCCGGGTCCCCCCAGACCTGCGTCCCGCCCGGCGGTCACATGACACCGCCGACAGAGGCGTGGCCCGGGCCGGGCCGCCGCGCGACGCCATTGGCCGACGGCGCGAAGGCGTGGCCAGTGGCGGACTGGGAGTCGGCGGTCACGTGGTGGCCGGTTTTCGCGCCACTTTTGGTTGCGGCGGCGGGAGCCGGAGTGGCGGCGGGGCCGGGGTTGAGCCTTGCGGGGCCCGTACCGGGACCGGAACCGACCTTGCGGGCACCCGTACCGGCACCGGAACCGGCATCGGAACCTACCCGGAACCGACCCCGCCATGGCGCCGCGCGACTACGCCGCCGAGAAAGGTGAGGGCGGGCCGGGGGGGGATCGGGCCGGGCCGGGGTCCGGGAGGCCGTGACCGAGACCCGCTCCCCCCCCCCAGAGAAGGCGAAGCGGTTCCTGCAGGACTTCTACCACGACGGCGCCGGCGGCGGGAAGGAGTTCCCGTACCGGGAGCAGCTGGTGAGAGCGGCCGCCCGGGCCCGGCGCGGCTCTGCGGAGCTGGGGGGCCCCCCCCGCCCCGCTGCCCCGCCCTCTGCCCCGCTGCCCCTCCCGTTGCCCCCGCCCCCCCCCCCCCCCCGCCCCCTCCCGTGCCCCAGTGCGGGGTCCCCACGCTCCCCCCCCCGCAGACGGCGCTGGCGCACCGGGAGCAGGTGGCGCTGCGTGTGGCGCTGGACGACGTGGCAGAGGACGACCCCGAGCTGGCCGAGGCCGTCTGTGACAACGCCAAGCGCTACGGCCGCCTCTTCGCCGACGCCGTCCACGAGCTGCTGCCGCTCTACAAGGAGCGCGAGGTGGGGGCCGGGCGGGGGGCAGGGGGGGCCCCACGGCCCGCTCTGGCGCCTGACACCCCCTCTCCGACGTCCCCGTGTCCCCAGGTGTCCCGCAAGGACGTGCTGGATGTCTACATTGAGCACCGGCTGCTGCTGGAGCAGCGGGGCCGGGAGGCGGGGGACGCCCGCAGCCCCCAGAACCAGTACCCCCCCGAGCTGCTGCGACGCTTGTGAGTGCAGGGGGGCTGTGCCCCCCCCCCCCCCGCCGTGCCCCCCTCTGACCCCGGTCCCAGTGTTCCCCGTCCCCTCTCTAACCCACATCGGCCATTTGTTGCCTCCCTGGGACCCCGTCCCATCCCCATGTGCTGCCCCCCCGACCCCCCCCAAGACCTCTGCTGCTCCCCTCCCCCCTGCTCAGCCGCCTCCCCGCTGACCCTGGTCCCTTCTGTCCCCCCCATCCCCAGCGAGCTCTACTTCAAGGCCCCCTCCGCCGCCAAAGCCCGCGTGGTCCGCGACGTCAAGGCTGACTGCATCGGGAAGCTGGTGACCGTCCGCGGCATCGTCACCCGCGTCACCGAGGTCAAGCCCATGATGGTGGTGGCCACCTACAGCTGCGACCAGTGCGGGGCCGAGACCTACCAGCCCGTAAGCGTGGTGGAAGGGCCCTGGGGGGGGCACGGGGCCCTGGCCAGCCCAAGCCCACCCCCTCACTCTCCCCAGATCCAGTCGCCCACCTTCATGCCGCTGCTGATGTGCCCGAGCCGCGAGTGCCAGACCAACCGCTCGGGGGGGCGGCTCTACCTGCAGAGCCGCGGCTCCAAGTTCGTCAAGTTCCAGGAGCTGAAGATGCAGGAGCACGTGAGTGGGGGTGTCCCCACGAGCCCCAACCGCAGCTGGGGGGTCCCCATCCCCGCACTCTGGGGACGCTCTGACTCTCTCAGGGGGGTGACAGCAGCAGCACAGCGGCGCGGTGTCACCTCCCCAGGGTCTCATGGAGCTTGGGGGCTGTAGTGGCCTCGGGGGCTCGGGTTAGGGAGCCCCAGATTGGCCCCAGCCTCCCCCTGAGGTCCCTCCAGAGGAGGACAGTCCTCTTCCGGCCATCACAGCCTGCACCCCGGTTGGCTTTGTCACCACCAGAGATGAGACGGGGACGCCTCTGCGTGGCTCCTTCCTGTCCACTCTGCCCCAGTCCGTACTGGTGTAGGGGTGGTTTCGGGACGGGGACAGAGTCCGGTGGTGCTGCGGGTCCCCAGCCTCGCCTGTCCCTGCAGACCGACCAGGTGCCGGTGGGACACCTTCCCCGCTCCATCAACGTGGCCGTGCACGGGGAGAACACGCGCCTGGCCCAGCCCGGGGACCACGTCAGCATCACCGGTGTCTTCCTCCCCCTGCTGAAGACTGGCTTCCGCCAGATCGCCCAGGCAAGCACCACGGCGGGTGGAGGGCTGCGGCGGGGGCCCGCGGCTGCCCCTGACCCACCCCCACTCTCCTCTCTCCCAGGGCTTGCTCTCCGAAACCTACCTGGAGGCCCACTGTATCGTCAAGATGAACAAGAGCGAGGAGGACGAGTCGGGGGCCGGGGAGCTGAGCGAGGAGGAGCTCCGGCAGATCACGGGTGAGGCCTTCAGGCACCAGAGACGTGCCTGGCACGGGGGGCAAGCAGGGCGCTGGGGGTGAGCAGGGCGTGGGGCCGCCCCACACCAGGGGGGGGGCAGCCGCCCCACGGCTTCCCTTGCTGCTTTCGCAGAGGAGGACTTCTACGACAAGCTGGCGTCCTCCATCGCCCCCGAGATCTACGGCCACGAGGATGTGAAGAAGGCGCTGCTGCTGCTGCTGGTGGGTGGCGTGGACCGCAACCCCCGCGGCATGAAGATCCGGGGTGAGGCTGCACGCTGCGCTGGGGTGGGGGCCTTTGCCAGGGGTGGCCCCCCGCCCTCGCGGGAAGGTTTGGGGGTCTGGGATCAGCCAAGGGTCCGGGAGGTTCAGGATCAGGGCGTCCTGCTCCACGCAGGCGGGTTTGAGGGGTGGGGTTGTCCTTGGGGGACCACTATGGGAAGCGGCAGCCACGGATTTGGGACAGGAGCGCAGCCATGGTGTAGGGGCAGCAGATTTGCCCCCCGCCCCACAGATTCGCGTCCTCGCTTTGCCCCCCAGGAAACATCAACATCTGCCTCATGGGTGACCCCGGCGTGGCCAAGTCGCAGCTCCTGTCCTACATCGACCGCCTGGCACCCCGCAGTGAGTACCGGGCTGCCGGGGGTGGGGGGAGCCTGCGCCCCCCTCTCACCCTGCTGCTCCCCTCTGCCCCCAGGCCAGTACACGACGGGCCGGGGTTCCTCGGGCGTGGGGCTGACGGCGGCCGTGCTGCGCGACCCGCTGACGGGGGAGCTGGCGCTGGAGGGCGGCGCGCTGGTGCTGGCCGACCGGGGCGTCTGCTGCATCGACGAGTTCGACAAGATGCTGGAGGCTGACCGCACGGCCATCCACGAGGTGATGGAGCAGCAGAGCATCTCCATCGCCAAGGCGGGCGTGCTGGCCACGCTCAACGCCCGCTGCGCCATCCTGGCCGCCGCCAACCCCGCCTACGGCCGCTACAACCCCAAGCGCAGCCTGGAGCACAACATCCAGCTCCCCGCCGCCCTCCTCTCCCGCTTCGACCTGCTCTGGCTCATCCAGGACCGCCCTGACCGCGACAACGACCTGCGGTGAGCAGCACGGCCAAGGGGTGTGCAGGGCTGGGGGGAGTCCGTGGGGGTGCGAGGGGCTGGGCTGGTGGTCGTGAGGCAGCCCCGGCCCCCCCCGCCAGCCCCTCTCTGCCCCACAGCCTGGCCCAGCACATCACCTACGTGCACCAGCACAGCCGCCAGCCCCCCTCCTCCTTCCAGCAGCTTGACATGAAGCTCATGAGGTGAGCAGGGGTCTGCTGGGCACACCCCATTGCCCCGTCCCCGCCGTCCCCTCACGCCAGCCCCCCCCCAGGCGCTACATCGCCACGTGCAAGCGGAAGCAGCCCGTGGTACCCGAGGCTTTGGCCGACTACATCACGGCCGCCTACGTGGAGATGCGGAAGGAGGCCTGGACCAGCAAGGACACGACCTACACCTCGGCACGCACCTTGCTGGGCATCCTGCGCCTGGCCACCGCCCTGGTGAGCCCCGCCACGGGCGGGGGGGGGGGGGGGGTAGGGGCGCGGGACCCCCAGAGCCGGGCAGCGCAGGCAGGGGAAATGGGCTAAAGCATCCTCGTTCCTCCCCCCAGCCGTGTCCCTGTTCCCCCTGCCACATCCCCATCCCAAAAGTGCTCCTTGAGCAGCATCTGCTGCCGAGGCAGCGCTTCCAGAGTCCCCAGGGCACAACCAGTGCGGGGCTGGGGTCCCCCCGGGTCCCCTCCTCTCCCCCGGGGTCCCCTGTCCCGGGGGCATGGCCAGCTCAGGGCTGCCTCCAGGTCCCCCCATCCTTGTCCCTCCCTGGAGCTGGCAGCACCCCGAAGATAGGGGTGACTACCTTGGGGGGCTTCCAGTGGTCTCGGGGGCACCCTGGGACAGGGAGGAGCGCTGGGGGCCCCCAGGTGCTGTCAGAGGGGGCCAGGGGCTGCGCTGGGGGGGTCCCACTTGGTGCCGACACCCCCGTTCCGCAGGCGCGGCTGCGGCTGGTGGACGTGGTGGAGAAGGAGGACGTGAACGAAGCCATGAGGCTGATGGAGATGTCGAAGGACTCGCTGCTGGGGGACAAGGGGCAGCAGAGCAGGTGAGTGGGGGGGCACGGGGTGGGGGGGGACGACACCCACCCTGCACCCGCCAGGAAGAGGGGGGGCAGCGCTGGGGGAGGCCCCTGACCCCACGCCATCGTCCACCCCCAGGGCGCAGCGCCCGGCCGACGCCATCTTTGCTGCGGTGCGGGAGCTGGCGGGGGGCCGGGGCCGCGCCGTGCCCTACGCCGAGGCCCTGCAGCGCTGCCTGGCCAAGGGCTTCACCCCGGCCCAGGTCCAGGCGGCGCTGGGGGAGTACGAGGAGCTCAATGTGCTGCAGGTGAACCCCGCCCGCACCCGCATCACCTTCGTCTGAGGGGGGGCCCCACAGCCCCCCGGGCAGGGGGATGTGGCCGCTGTCACCGCCCCGTGTCTCCCCTAGCCCATATCCCTCCTTACAGCACCTTCTCCACCCCTGTTTTACCAATAAAAAAGTTTTTCTGCCTGTTTTTGGGGGCACCACCAGCCTCTGTCCCTGTCCCGTCCCCCCCCCAGGACCCCACTCCCCCAGGCGCAGCTCTCCCAGGACACGAAGCCGCCGTTCCCATCCTGGAGCTGATTTATTGGGCGGGGGGGAACGCAGTCCCAGTGTGGGGTCCTGCAGCCCCGGGGGGTCAGGGCCTGGCCGGGGGGGTCCCCAGTGCCGCCCCCCCTAGAAGAAGAGCCCCCGCATGCGGCGGCCGATGCCCTGCCGGTCGTAGAGGACATTGAACTTGTTGACGAACTGGTTCATGGTGTTGCAGGTCTTGGTGATGGTGCCCAGGTAGGCCATCAGCCCCACGTCGTTGCATTGCTGGGGGGGGACTGGGGGTTCCTGCGCTGCTGGGGGCCCCCAGACTGCATCTGCCCCCCCCCCCCCAGCTCCATCCCCTCCCCGCCGCTGCCCCGGGGCAGCCACCAGCGCCTGTGGCCGAGGGGACGCAGCTCTGACGGGGATGTGGGGACCCGACACCCCCCTCCCCCCCCGTGGCCCCCCAGCATTACTCACGTCGTAGAAGTCGGTCTTGAACTTGTCGGTGCTGAGGACGGGCAGGCAGTGGCACAGTGCGCAGGCTTCGCGCAGGATCTCGTGGTTGAAGGGGACCTCGCCTGCGGGGACGGCATCAGCCTCGGGGACCGCGGGGGGGCCCCGGCCCTCGGGGACAGTCCCGGGGAGCGCCCGGTCCCCTCCCGGGCACAGGGGACGGTGCTCCCGCCCTGGGGACACCCCAGCGACGGACCTGCCCCAGCCCTCCTCCGCGACAGCAGAGACAGCCCTGTCACCGTCCTGGGGCCCTAGGGACAGCCCTGTCACCGTCCCAGGTGATCAGGACAGGCCTGTCACCATACTGGGACTGTCACCATCCTGGGACAGAGAGGACAGCACTGTCACCGTCCCAGGGCAGAGGAGACAGCCCTATCACTGTCCTGGGCGATGTGGACAGCCCCGTCACTGTCCTGGGACAGACAGAACAGCCCTGTCACCATCTCAGGACAGAAAGGACAACTCTGTCATTGTCCTGGGACAGAGAGGACCACACTGTCACCGTCCTAAGGCCCTAGGGACAGCCCTGTCACCGTCCCAGGCGATGAGAACAGCACTGCCACCATCCTGGGACAGAGAGAACAGCCCTATCACCGTCCTGGGGCCCTGGGGACAGCCTTGTCGCCATCCCAGGACAGAGGGGACAGCCCTGTCACCATCCCACGGCAGAGGGGACAGCCCTGTCACTGTCCCAGGTGATGGGGACAGCCCTATTACCGTCCTGGGACCACCGCCCGGTCCCCCACTCACCGGCCTCGGAGGCCCGCACGTACTCCAGGATCAGCTTCACGCGGCTGTGCAGCATCTTGATGGCGCTGTGCTGGGCGATGAGGTGCTCAGCCACTGCGGGGGCAAGGCCACATGTCCCCACGTCCCCGTGTCCCCACGTCCCCGCATCCCTGCGTTCCCACGTCCCCCCTCCCAGCCTCCCCCAGCACCCAACAGCCCCGGCCCTGCAGCTCCTGGGGCCGTGTCCCCACGCATCCCCATCCCCCTGTCCCCACTCCATCCCTGGGACACCCCCCCATCCTGCATGGCCCCCCCTGCCCTGGCCCCCCCCTCCTGCGTTGTCCCCCCCGTCCCCACCCGTGGAGTTCTCCCCGCTGCCGGTCGCCGTCATCCGCGCCACGTGGTCGACGCCGATGCGCTCGGCCTCCTCGGTGGCCAGCGTGTAGGTCAGCTCTGCGAAAAGCATCGTGGCCTGGGGAGGGGACGGGGGGGTGACGGGGGGCACTGCAGCCCCCCAGCCCCTGCCTGCACCCCCTGACTTCCGATGGCCTCCAACACCCGCCCCAGCCCCCCCAGCAGCCCCTCCCCCCAGTATACCCTCAGGATCCCCCCATGGCAACCAGCAGCCCCCCTCCCACCTAAACAACCCCCCCACACACACCTCCAGGAGCCTCCCTCAGCCCCAGGCGACCCCCGGACCCCCCAGCAGCCCCCCGGTCTCCTCTCCAGCCCTAACCATACCTCCCCGTTAATGATGTCGATGACGGACTCGAAGACGCTGACGGGCAGCTGGGGGGAGGGGGCAGAAAGGTGGTTTGGGGCGGCCCAGAGCCACGGTGGGGGGGTCCTGGGGGACCCCCATATGCTGGGACCCCTCTCCACCCCCCCACTCACATCTGTGTGCTTCGTCATGGGGTTCAGCTTGAGGAAGAGGGGGCTCTCGATGATCTCACACACCTGGAGCATGGGGGGGGGTCAGGAGAGGGTGCAGAACTCTCCCTCCCCCCCAGTCCCCTCCATCTGACCCCCCCCCGGCCCCACCTGCTTGTGGACATGGATGTCAGAGGGGTCGGGGGGGCCCCCGGTCGTGTACCAGCCCAGGAACTCCAGCTCCTTGAACACCTGCTTGACTGGGGAGGGGCGGGGGGCCCCCATTCATCACCCCCACCCCCAGTCTGGGGGGGGACCCCACGGACCCCCTGAGGGCAGCAAACGGACACCCCCCCACCCACCACCCCGACAAGCCTTACTCCTCTCCCAACACATCCCCTCAGACCCAGGCCCCCCCCACGCTCCCCTGACAGCCCAGGTCCCCCCCAGACACCCCCCTGACAGCCCAGGCCCCCCCACACTCCCCCTGACAGCCCAGGACCCCTCCAGGCCTCCCCTGACAGCCCAGGACCCCCCCAGGCCCCTCAGGGCAGCCCAGGACCCCCCAGGATGCCCCCTGACAGCCCAGGACCCCCCCGGACCCCCCCAGGCTCCCCCGGACAGCCCAGGACCCTCCAGGCCCCCTCAGGGCAGCCCAGGACCCCCCAGGGCTCCCCCTGACAACCCAGGAACCTCCCTGGACAGCCCAGAACCACCCCCCGGCCCCCCCCCGCCCCTCACACTGCTCCTCCTTGGTGTAGTAGTACTCCTTGTCGATCAGGACGTGCCCGTCCACGGCGTGGGAGAGCAGCTCGAAGGAGTTCATCACCTCGATGTTGCGGCCCTCCTGCCGCCCGATGAGCGCCCCGATCACTGCAGGGGGGGCGCGGGGGGGGGCACGGGGGGCTGTCACCGGGGCTCGGGGCACCGCCGACGGCCCCGACCCACCCCTGCGATGGCCTTGGCCTTGTGCTGGGGGGGTGTTCCCGAACCAGCCCCCGGTGCCAGCTGGGACCAGGCCAGGGGGAGCACGTGGAGACCCCCAGGGACATGGGGGCCAGGGTGGGGGCTGGGGGGCGGCACGTAGAGACCCCCTGGGGACATGGGGGCCAGCGCGGGGCCGTGGGGTGACTCTGGGGACCGCAGAGGTTTGCGGGGAGAGGATGGGGATTGCTGAGGGGCTACAGAGAGGCCACAGGAGGGCTGGGGGGGCTGCAGGGGGGCTGGGGGGGACCCTGGGGGGGCACAGAACCCAGTGGGGGCTGCAGGGGGGCGTGGGGACCCCGGGGGGGCTGGGGGGACTCAGGGGGGGTGTGGGGACCCCGGGGGGGGCTCAGGGGGGGCTGGGGGGGCCGCGGGGACCCGGGGGGGCGCGGTACCTTGCCCGGGGCGCCCCTCCTGCGAGCGCATGCGGATCCAGTGGTCGGAGATGTTGAGAATGACAAGGGGGTGCAAGGCCACCGAGACGCTGCCCGTGACGCCCCCCGCCATCACCGAGGGGGCAGCTGCAGGGGGGGCAGCAGCAGCTGAGACAGGGGGCGGAGCCACGGGGGGGCGGAGCAATGGGCTGGGGTCACAGTGCAGGGGCAGGGCCGCAAGGGTTGTGGGTGGGGAATTGCCCAGGGGCGTGTCCCCCGCGGTTGTGGGTGGGGAAAAGGCCCAGGGGCGTGACCCAGCGATTGTGGGCGGGGAAAAGGCCCAGAGGCGTGTCCCGGGGTTGTGGGCGGGGAAAAGGCCCAGGGGCGTGTCCCAGGGGTTGTGGGTGGGGAAAAGGCCCAGGAGCGTGTCCCGGGGTTGTGGGCGGGGAAAAGGCCCAGAGGCGTGTCCCAGGGGTTGTGGGCAGGCCATGGATCCAGGGGCGTGTCCCGGGGTTGTGGGCGGGGCACGGATCCAGGGGCGTGTCCCGGGGTTGTGGGCGGGGAAAAGGCGCGGGGGCGGGGCCAGGCTCCGGGCACCGGGGCCCGCGGTAGCGACCGGTCTGTCCGGGCGGCCCCGGGACGGCCCCGAAGCCCCCAGCGGCGGAGCCGGTCCCGTGTGCCGCGCCCCGCCGGCGGTACCTGCCGCGTCCACCTCCATCCCGCCGGCTCCGTTGCTCCCCGCCGCGGAGGAAGACGCGCCGGCCGCCGCCGCCATCTTGGCCCGGCCTGTCCCTGCGCGGCCGCCGTACGCAGCGGCTCTGCGCAAGCGCGGGAGGGGACGGAGGGGCGGAGCCGCGCACGCGCTGTGGCCGAGGACAGCGGCGCATGCGCACGCGACTGGGGGGGGTGTCCTCCAGCTCCGACTCCGCTATCCCCTGCCCAGCGCCGCCTAGTCCAGCCCAGTCCCCTCCTGAGGATTCCCAGACGCTGCCCAGTCCCCTCCTGAGGCCTCCCAGTCCAGCTCAGTACCCTCCTAAGGATTCCTGGACCCTCCCAGTGCCGCCCACTCCATCCCAGTGCCTCCCAGTGCCCTCCTGAGGATTCCCAGACCCTGCCCAGTCCCCTCCTAAGGCCGCCCAGTCCAGCCCAGTGCCCTCCTAAGGATTCCCGGACCCTCCCACTGCCGCCCAGTCCAGCCCAGTGCTCTCCTAAGGCCGCCCAGTTCAGCCCAGTGCTGCCCAGTCCCCTCCTAAGGACTCCCAGACCCTGCCCAGTGCCACCCAGTCCAGCCCAGTGCCACGCAGTCCCCTCCTAACACCACCCGGACCCTGCCCCGTGCCACCCAATTCCCTCCTAAAGCCTCCCAGACCCTACCCAGTGGCACCCAGTGCCTCTCAGTTCCCTCCCGGGGGGGTCCCAGAGCACAGAGGAGCTCCTCACTAGAATCCCAGCAACGCCCATTTCCTACCCCCATTTCTCCCACTGCCCAAACGACCGCAAAACCCCCAGTTTGGGGCAAATCGTGGCGTTTATTGCCCAGCCACGCTGGGGGAGGGGGGCACAGCGCAGGGGCGGGGTCCCGCCTCACCCCGAGGCATCTGCTCGGGCCAGGAGCCGCAAGGGCACCAGAAAGAGGTTGAGGGGGCAGAGGCCGACCCCCCTCCAGCCAGCCAGGGGGGGCCCGGGGGTCGTGGGGGGGCCCGGGGGGACCGTCCCTGGGGGGCAGGGGGCAGTCAGGGTGCTGTAGGACCCCCGGAGGTGGCTGTGGAGGGCGGCGCAGTCCAGGGCGCCCAGCTCGGGGGGGAGGGAGCCCAGCAGCGCCAGCAGCACTGCCGACTCTGGGGGGGGGGAGACACGGCATCAGCCCCCCCCCACCTGCCCCGTGCCCTCCCAGGGGGTCCCAGCCCCAACGGGGGAGCAGGGGCAATACCAGCCCCAGCTGCGGCCCCCGAGTTCAGAGCTGCCCTCCTCCAGCGCGCGATGGACCCCCCAGATCCCCCTCGCTCTCTCCCCACACCCCCTTCACGACACCGATGGAGGGGCCCCAGACCCCTGAGAGAGCCTCAGACCCCCCCCCCCGACCCCCAAGCACCTGGGATCCCCACTCACCGGCGGGGGGGAGCGGGGGGCCCTTGCCCCCCCGGCAGAGCCGCGCCAGGTACTCGTAAACCCTCTGGAAGTCGATGGTGAAGTCTCCAGGGAGCAGGGGCTGCGCGGGGGGGTCCGGGGGGGCCCCCGGTGCCGCCCCCCCCTGCTCCGTCAGGGCCACGGGGCTGGGGGGGTGCGGGGGAACGGAGTGCAGCAGGGTAAGTGGCTCCGTGGCCGCGACGGTGAGGACCTGGAGGGGGGCAGCGCCAGGACGGGGGGGGTGACGGGCCGAGAGCTGCATGGGGGGGGATGGGGGGTGTCTCCTCTGCCTCCCGCCCCCCCGAGCCCTCACCTGAGAGAAAGCGGCCGCCGTCACCTCCTCCAGCCCCTCGGCCAGCGCCTCGGCCAGCTCCAGCCACACCTGGGGATGAAGGCCGGGTGACACCGGGCCCGGCCCCCAGCAGCCCCCCCCGCGCTCCCCCCGGTCCCCCCCGCACCTCGATGGGCGCCGGGAGCTGGGCGCGGCGGCGGCGGAGCTGCTCCAGGCACTGCCGGTACCGGGTGCGCACGGCCTCCCGCGCCGCGCGGCCCCGCAGCCGCTGTACCAGCGCCGCGATCTGCGGGGAGCGGGGGTGGGGGGCTGCGGGGGGCTGCGTGGTGGGAGCCCGGACCCCCTCATGCGGCCGCTGCCCCCCCCCACACCGGGAACCCAACCCCCGGGGAACCCCGCAGCACCCACCGAGACCCCCGGCACCACCCCAGGGACTGGGGACCCCCATGTCACCACCCCCAGAGACTGGGGCCCCCCCATGTCACTCCCCTGAGACCCCCGGCAGCTGGAGCCCCCAGGCACCGCCCCAGGGACGCCCAGGTCACCCCCCGGGATCAGTGACCCCCCCGTTACCCCCCAGAGACCGGGGACCTCCCTGTCACCCCCCGAGACCCCGGGATATGCCCACCCCCGCCACCCCCTTCAGGGACTGGAGACCCCCCGCCAGCCCCCCGGGGACCAGTGACCCCCATGTCACTCCCCCGAGACCCCCGGCATCTGACCCCCCCCCCCGGACCGGGGACCCCCCGGCCCGCACCTCGGCCTCGCTGCGCCGGGGCAACCGCTCCCGCAGCGGCCGGCTCAGGGGCTCGGGGAGGCCGAGGGCGGCCTGAGCCCGCAGCGCCGCCAGCAGCGCGCGCTTCTCCCGCGCCGACCAGGCCGCGCGCGCCCGCCCCGGCCCCGGCCCCGGCCCCGGCAGGAACCGCGCGGGGACCAGCCGCGCCCGCATCGGCGGCTTCATGGCGGTGCGGGGGATGGCGGCGCGGAGGGGTGAGGTCACGGGCGGTGCAGCGAATGGCGGCGCTAGGGGATGTCGGCGCAGCGATGACATAAATGACGGCGCGCAGGCCGCAGTGCACGCCGGGAGTTGTAGTTCGCGCCCCCCCCCAAATGACAGGCAGGGCGGCGGGTGGGGGGAGGGGCGCGTTTATTCTCGTCTCGCGGCTGGGGGGCCGGGTCACCCCGGGGTCACGGGGCCGCCTCCGGGGCCTTCTCGTCGTCCGGGGGGCAGTCGATGAAATCCGCCAGCATGGCGGCCGTCTCGTCCAGCTCCTTGGGGGGGGGGGAAAGGGAGTGTCAGGGGGTGGGGGGGAGCACCCCTTCCCCAGGACCACCCCCCCCCCCGCACCCCCCCCCTGCACCTTGTCCTTCTCCGCGGGGGGCGGGGGCTCCTCCTCCAGCTGGGGGGGCGCGGCGGGGGGACTGCCGGGTCCCCCCGGGGGAGCGGGGGGTGGCGGCGGGAGGGCCACGTCCAGGGCGGGGGGGGGCACCTCGGGGGGCTCCAGGAGCGGGGGCGGGGGCTCGGGGATGCCCGGGGGGGTCTCCCCGTCCTCCTGCCCCCCCTCCTGGGGGGCTGTGGTCCCCTCCCCATCCTCCTCCTCCTCCTCCTCGGGGGGGGGCGGGCAGCGGCCCTTCCTCCACCTCCATCACCAGGGTGGGCCCCGGGGGCGGGGGGGGCTCCTCGGGCAGCGGCTGCCCCTCCCCGGCGCCCCCCTCCTCCTCCTCCTCCTCCTCCTCTTCCTCCTCCTCAGAGAGGCCTTCGTCCTCCTCGTACTCCTCATCCTCCTCCTCGTACTCCTCCTCGCCCAGCTCTTCCTCCTCGTCGAACTCTTCCTCCTCCTCTTCCTCCTCCTCGAAGAACTCTTCCTCCCCGAACTCCTCTTCCTCCTCCTCCTCCTCTTCCTCCTCCTCCTCCTCGCTGCTGTTGATGTTGATCACGGCCGGGTCGGGCTCCCCGGGGGTCTCCGGGGGGGCGGCGGGGGGCAGAGCGGGGGGCGGGCGGCGGCAGTGGCGGTGGCGGGGGGGGGTGGCGGAGGGGGGCCCGGCTCCTCGGGGGGCTCGGGGGGCGGGTGACGGCGGCGGCGGCGGGGCGGGGGGCTCGGGGGGCCCCCCGCGCTTGGGGACGATGACGACGCTGTCGTCCGAGTCGCTCTCCAGTGAGATCTCCACGTCCGACGGCTCCTCCTTGTCGTAGTGCACGAAGACGGGGCGCCGCGGCCGGGCCCCCCCCGCGCCCCCCTCCTCCTCCTCGGCCCCCGCCGCGGGGGGCTGCCCGGGGGGGGGCCTCCCCGGGGGGCTCCTCGGCCAGCGGCGGCAGCCGGGGGGGCCCCCAGCGGGTTTTGGGGGGCGGCCCGTGGCCCCCCGGGGAAGGCGGGGGGTGGCAGGGGGCGGAAGGGGGCACGGGGGGGCTCCGGGGGGCCCCCGGGACGGCGGGGGGGTGCAGGGGGGGCACCCAGGGCCGGGCCAGGGCATTGGCCACCACCAGCGCCTCGGTGCAGACGGAGGAGACCTGGGCAGGGGGCGGGGGGTTACTGGGGGGCAGGGGCGGGGGGGGACTGCGGGGGGAGGGGTCCCACAGTGTTAGGCGGGGGGGTGAGGGGGTCTCTGAGGGTCCCGCTGCAGGGCAGAGTGCTTGGGGGGGTCCTGGCTGCGAAATGGGGGGTCCCCGGGGCAGGTAAGGGGGTCCCAAGGGGAATGAGGGGTCCGGGGTGGAATGAGGGGGTCCCGGAGGGGATAAGGGGGTCCCAGGGAGGAATGAGGGGGTCGCGGAGGGGATAAGGGGGTCCCAGGGGGGAATGAGGGGGTCGCGGAGGGGATAAGGGGGTCCCAGGGGGAATGAGGGGTTCCGGGGTGGAAGTAGGGGGTCCCAGGGGGGTAAGGGGGTCCTCAGGGGGCTCAGGACCCATGTGGGTCCCACCTGAGGGCTGGGGGGCGTCCCTGGGGGTCCCAGCTGTGAAACGGGGGGACTCGAGCGGCAGAAAGGGAGACCCCAGAGAGACAAAGGAGTGGGAGCAGGAGGAACAGGGGGTCCCTGGGGGGTGGGGATGCACTGGGGGTCCCAGCTCCGGGATGGGGGGGCCGGGGGAGCACCGGGGGATCCCAGCCGAGGGTGGGGGGTCCCGGGGGTCTCACCTGGAGGGGCCGGGTCGCGCTGGCCCTGGAGGAAGGCGCGCAAAGCGCAGTGCAGGGGGGGGGGGCGGCGGCGGGGGCGGGGGGCCAGCACCAGGGCCAGCAGGAGCTGGTAGAGCGCGGCCCGGCACGGGGGGCTGGCGTAAGGGGGGTCCCGGGGGGGCCGGGCGGGGCCTCGCTCTGCGGCAGCCGCAGCAGCAGCGGCACCACCAGCTCCTGCAGCCGCTGCCGAGGGGCCGGGGGGTGTCGGGGAGGGGGCGCGGCCCCCCCCAGCCCGCAGGGCACATCCCAAGCCGCCCCACCATCACCCCGGCCCCGCAAGACCCCCATATGCCCGACCACGTCCCCCAGACCTCCATTACCCGCCCCCCCACCCGTCACCATCCCCACTCCCCCCAAGACCCCCGCCTCCTCCACGCCAGCTGCCCCCCCACCCTCGAGGCCCCCCCAAGAGCCCCCCCAGCCCTGCAGAGCCCCCCAAACCCACTGCACCCCCCCCACCCCGTGGAGCCCCCCCAAACCCCACTGCACCCCCCAGCCCTGCAGAGCCCCCCAAACCCCACTGCATCCCCCCCGGCCCCGTGGAGCCCCCCCAAACCCACTGCAACCCCCAGCCCCGTGGACCCCCCTCGCTCCCCTACCCGGTGCGTCTCCTCCTTGATCAGCGGCCCCCCCGTCAGGATGATGCGGCGCAGGGCTGGGGGCACAGGGGGGGTGGTCACACGGGGGGACTCCCCTTCCCCTCACCACCCCCACCCCACAGCACCGACGGGGCCTCGGGGAGGCACAACGGGGCGATGGGTGGGCCATGGGGGGGTTCCCCCCTCCCCTCCCCCCCACCAGCAAAAGAGGGGTCATGCTGAGGGGAGCAGTCCCGGGGGGCTCCCGGCAGCGCCTGGGGGGGTCTCGCCACCCCCCCGTACCTCGCAGTGCAGCGCGGCAGACGTCGCTGTTGGCCGCGGGGCTCCAGCTTGCGGTGCAGGGCGGGGGCGTCCCCCCGCCCCGTCCCCCAGCTTGGGGCGCTTCGGGGCGCTGGGCTTGGGATCGGCCTTCAGCTGCAGGGGGGAGGGAACGGGGGGTAGCGGGGGGCGAGGGGGGTCTGCGGGGCTGGGGGGTGCAGTGGGGGGTGAGGGGGGTTCCTCAGGGCTGGGGGTGCAGTGGGGGGTGAGGGGGGTTCCTCAGGGCTGGGGGTGCAGCAGGGAGCAAGGGGAGGTCCGCGGGGCTGGGGGGTGCAGTGGGGGGTGAGGGGGGGCTCCTCAGGGCTGGGGGTGCAGTGGGGGGCGAGGGGAGGCTCCTCGGGCCTAGGGGAGTGCAGTGGGGTTTGGGGGAGCTCTATAGGGCTGTGAGGTGCAGTGGGTTTGGGGGGGGCTCTGCGGGGCTGCAGGGGCTGCGGAGGTCCCGGGGGGGACTGGGGGCGCAGGGGGGTCTCACCTTGGTGCCCTCGGCCGGGGGGGCGATGTCGCTGAGCAGCTGGGCCAGCAGCACCTCGCTGGGGGCCCCGGGGGGCTGCAGCACCCCCTGAGGCGGCCCCCGCCACCTCCACCCACAGCTCCAGCGCCTCGTACAGCCAGCGTGCGCACCGCGCTGCGCCGCGACGCCAGCGTGATGTCAGCGCCGCGCCCTGCGCCTTCCGGGGACCCCCTGCCTCGCCCGGGGACCCTGGGACCCCCACGCCTCTCCCAAGGCCCCCCATGGACCCTGCACCCCCCACACCTCGCCTGGGGACCCCCGGACCCCCACCCCTCGCCCAGCACCCCTGGGGACCCCACGCCTCGCCCAGGGACCCTGCGACCCCCATGCCTTCCTCTGAGCCCCCGCCTGCGATGGGACATCGAGCACAGCTCCAGGGCCCTCCAAGCCGCCCCCCAGGCCCCCCAGGCCCCCCACCCCCTTACCTGAAGGGCTTCTCCTGCCCCGGCAGCGCGGCCTCGCGGGCGCCGCTCCAAGCGCTCAGCACCTGCGGGAAGAGGCGGCCCAGGACGCTGCCCCAGCGCACCAGGCGCGCCCCACACCTGCACCCAGCATCAGGCTGGCGCCCTGGGACCCCCACAGACCCCCACAGACCCCCCCCAGACCCCCACACCACCCCACGGACCCCACAGACCCCTCACACCCCACAAACCGCCACACACACCCCCACAGACCCCCCAGCGCACCAGGCGCGCCCACACCTGCAACCCACAGACCCCCCCAGCGCACCAGGCGCGCCCCACACCTGCACCCAGCGTCAGGTCTGTGCACTGGGACCCCCCCAGACCCCCCACACCCCCCGCCACAGACCCCCACACACCCCCACACCCCCCCCCCAGACCCCATGGACCCCCCCACACCCTCACAGACACACCCCCCCCCCCATGGCTCCCTATCACAGCCCTGTCCCCCCCCATCGCACCCCGCCTCCCTCCGAGCACAACCCCGCTGTCCCCACTGTCCTCCGAGCACACCCAGCTCCCTCCCAGTTCACCCCAATTCTCTCCTAACCCTGCTCCAGTAACCCCAGTCCCCCCCCAGCAGGGCCCCAGTGCCTCCAGTCCCCCCCGAAGCCCCCAGGACCCTGGTAGTTCCCTCCCCGCGCAGCCCTGACCCTCCCCAGTGCCCCAGTTCCCCCCAGCTCCCTCCCCGCAGAGCCCTGACCCTCCCCAGTACCCCCAGGTCCCCCCAGCCCCCCCAACTCACGCCAGGATGAGGGCGCAGAGCACGTCCAGCATCTCCAGGTGCACCGAGGGCAGCAGCAGCATCTTCAGGGGACCGTCCCCCAAACCAGTTCTGGGGGCACGGCACTGCGCTGGGACCCAGGGGGCCCCCCCCCACGCCCCCTCCAGCCCCACGGGCGCAGCCGAGGGGCCTCGGGGACCCTCCCCCCCACTCACAATGTTCTTGCTGGTGATGTTCAAGGCGCGGCAGATGAGGTCCAAAATGTCCTGGACGGGGACGGTGACGGGGGCCACGAACTCCTTGCTGCAGGGGAAGGGAGGGGGGACCGGGGGGGGCCCGGGAGGATCGGAGGGGGGCACACGGGGGTCCGGACAAGCTGGGGCGCAGGGGGATTGGGGGCCCAGAGGGTGGGGGGGCCGGGGTGCAGAGACCACGGGGGGGGGCCGGGGGGTCAGGGGTGGGGAGCGGGGGGGTCGGAGCAGGGGCTCGGGGGGCCCGGGGGTCCCGGGGGGGTACCTGAGCAGGAGCTGCAGCACGCGCGCCAGCCCCGAGAAGCGGTTGTGCAGCGTGAGGACGAAGCCCGTGTCCCCGTCCCTGGGGGGCCGGCAGCAGCATCTCCACCCCCGGCCCCTCGTAGGGCAGCGGGTCTGGGGGCAGCGTCAGCGCCGAGGCACCCCCGCGACCCCCTGGGGACCCCGAAACACCCCCGGGGTCCCCTCCAGCTTCCCAGACCCTCCGCCAGAGCCTCTGCCCTTCCAGACCCCCCCCCATCCACTCTCGGGGGTCTCTCTGTCCCTCCAGACCCTCCCATCCGTTCCTGGGGGTCTCTCTGCCCCTCCAATGCCCCCCCCATCCACTCCCGGGGGTCTCTGTGCCCCTCCAGATCCCCAAAACACTGCTCGGGTCCTCACAGCCCCCCCAGCGTTCCCCCACACCACTGCTCAGAGTCTCTCTGTTCCCCCCGCAACCCCCCGACCACCTCTGGGTCTCTCTGTGGGCACAAAACACCCCCACAGCCCCGCTGAAACCCTCCTCACTCGCCCAAAGCCCCCCAAGACCACTCTAGAACCCCTCTCATCTCTCCAAAACCCCCTCCCAGACCTGGTGGTCCCCCAAATATCCCTCTAAGCCACCCCTCGGGGCATCTCCATGGCCCCCCAGCCGCCCCCCGGGGTCTGCCCAGCCCCCCCGTGCCCACCGGTCTCGCTGCCCTCGAAGAGCCCCCCCGAGCAGCCCGTGCAGCGTGGCCAGCAGCCCCTGCACCTCCTGGTTCCAGCACTCCGTGTGCCGCAGCCCCTGCGAGAAGCCGCGGCCCCAGCGCCGGCAGCAGCGCGTAGCATTCGCAGGCCAGCTGGGGGGGGGCACGTCAGGACCCCCTGCCATCCCTCCCCCGGGACCCCCCAGCTCCACCCCAAGGCTCTTCTGGCCTCCCCAGGGACCCCCCAGCCCCCTCAGGACCCCTTGGGGTGCCCACGTTTTCTGTAGGCCCCCCCCAAGCATCGCCCTAGGCTGCCCCCCCCAGGGTCCCAACTGCCCCCCCCCACCCCCCGAGACAGCCCATGGACCCTGGGACGTGCCCTTGACCCCGGGGGCTCCCTCAGCCCCCCAGAACAGCCCCACCCCTTCACCCTGCTGTGAGCCCCCCGATATTGCTCCAGGGTCCCCCCCTTGCCCCATGAGCCCCCTCCCAAATGCTCAGTGCCCCCCCCTGCCCCATGAGCTCCCCCAAACGCTCCGTGCCCCCCCTGCCCCATGAGCTCCCCCAAACGCTCCATGCCCCCCCCCCCCCGCCCCATGAGCCCCCCCAAAAGCTCTGTGTACCCCCCCCGCTGCCCTGTCCACCTGCTGCAGCTGCGGGGACTCAGAGTCGATGCGGGAGAGGAAATATGCCGCCAGCTTCCCCTGGAGGAAGGGGCGGTGAGGGGGGGCGCAGGGCACGAGCCCCTCCCGCTGTGGACCCCCCCCGAGCGGGGGGTGCTCACCCGCATGGAGCCGCAGGCCCGGGGGTAGAAGGTCATGCACGACTTGATGCCCTCCAGCGTGGAGACCTCGCACTGGCGGGGAAACGTGGGGCAGGCACTGACCCCCAGCCCCCCCCGGGCCCCCCCCAAACCCCCCACATCACCTCCTCACCCCCCATGTGTCACCCAACCCCCCCGAAGACATCCCCCCACCCCTCTGTGTCCTGAATGCCCTCAGCCCCCCGTGACACCCCCAGCCCCCGTGTGACCCTCTCCAGCCCTCCATGAGCCCTCCGTGTGCCCCCCAAGACCCCCTGGCCCCCCCGGCCCACCTCAGGCTTGAGGGCCAGCAGGGAGGTGAGCAGCCCGGGGATGTGGTTGGTGCCGATGTCGCGTGCCAGCTCGGGCAGTTGGGAGGAGAAGAGCAGCAGGTCGTGGAGCACGGCCACCCCCAGCGCCATGGTGGGGGCCGGGTCCTGCGACTGGGGGGGGACGGGGTATCAGTGTGGCCCCCTCCCATGGCCCCCCAGGTCCTGCAGCACCCGCAGCCAGCCCAGGCCCCCCCCAGAGACCCCCCATAGCCCCCCCATGTCCTCCCCACCTGCAGGAGGTGCTGCAGCGCCTGCAGCCAGCCCAGGCCCACCCAGGGACCCCCCCAGGGACCTCCCCCAGGTCCTCCCCACCTGCAGGAGGTGCTGCAGCGCCCGCAGCCAGCCCAGGCAGTGCTGCTGGAAGGGCTCCGTCGGGCTCTCGCTCACCAGCAGCGACAGCAGGCACAGCCCCTCGAACCTGCAACGCCATTGGCTGCTGCACGCACGGCCCGCCCCCACGGCCCTCCCAACGGCCAATGGCCACACCCCCGCTCTCCACGCCCTATGGGGATCCCGCTTCTGATTGGCTGCTGTGCCCTGTGCTCCGGCCCGCCTTTTAGGTCAGGGGAGCCAATGGGAAGCTGTACAACAAGGGTGCAGCACAACAGGCGATGCCTAATTGGCTGCCTGCCTGCACAGCCCCACCCAGCAGGGCAAAAGCTTCCTGTTGATTGCGTGTTGCCTCACCTAGTGTTGCCCACGACACACTAAGCACCCAATAGAAATACAGATTGAAGGCATGACACAAGGCGTGGCACAGGGCGGACACGCCCCTCTCTGCTAAACCAATGGGACAAGGCATGCAGGGGTGTGGCACTAGAGTAGCTTCTGATTGGCTGGCTGCTCACCTCACAGTGCCCACTTCTAACAAAACAACCAATGGGAGACACATTTACATGGGTGTGATGCAAATAATCTCCATTCTCCTTCTGATTGGCTGCTGACTGCGCAGCCCCACCCCCAAAGAGCAAAACTTCTTCTGAATGGTTCATCCCACCCCTATTATAAAAACCAAGCAACGGCCACACAGGTACAACGTGAAGCGTGTTCCCGTTGGCTGCTCAGCTACCCCCACCCCCTGCTTGAGCTGACACTGCTTTCTCATTGGCTCATGCCCCACTTTTTGCCCACCCCCCGCACAGCAACCAATGAGGAAGCACA